>NC_056596.1:7011306-7221284 GCF_018340385.1 Cyprinus carpio | reverse complement strand
TCTATTGGCTTTTTTCAGAGATTTTACTTCAAGAAGTGATATTAAAAGTTTCTCCATATAATTGCAGGACAAGTCATCCCACCTAATCTAAATTAATCTTGACTATTTGTTAAATTCCCCTTCAAAGAATTAGTTTAAAATGGTGTTTCTTGGCCAGAAAGAGCAAGAACGGGCCTTATTCAGTTCACTGGAACGACACACACGATCAAGACCATTCATTATTCTGAGAAAAACACCCTTCTGAAACTGTCGCGCCTTATACTTCACAAACGCTCTTCTGCGGTGGCTATTTAAATGCACTGCAATTTTTGTCTTAAACCACGTCATTCATTATTCAGAGGAGCAAAGCTGCATGAAAATGCAATGTTGGGTGTGCATATATACATATATTATATAGAATGTATGTATAATGTATGTGTGTGTGTGTGTGTGTGTGTGTGGTGTGTGTGTGTGTGTGTACATATGGAATGTATATACATATTCATTCATATTCAGTTATCACACACACACACACACACCGCACTCTCCCCGAACACACAACACACACACACACACACACACACACAACAAAAGAAACATAAACAATAATTATAAATAAAATCTAATTTTTTTTTTTTTTTTTTTAATTATTTTTTGGTTTTTTTAAATTTTTTTTTTTTTGGGTCTTTTTGTTGTTTTTTTTTGTTCTTTTGTTGTTTTTTTTTTTTTTTTTTTTTTTTGTTTTTTTGGGCACAATTTTTTTTTCTTTAATTACTTCATAATTTACTGTTGGAGAAAGGCAGACTCTCTCTGTGCTGGAAGAATCAGGCCCCATTATCAGTGACTTCAGTTATGAAAATGAGAGTCATGGGCTGTATATCCACATTTGTATTAATCTCAAAAGTAATGCAATATTAAAAATACACGTTTTAACACACTTCATTTATTATTATTTTTTTAAAAGAAATACTGAAAGAGGTGTTATTACGTTGTAACACTTTACAAAAAGGTTTTTATTTGTTAACATTAGTTAACTACACTGGTTTATATGTATTTAGGCTACTACTAACAATGAGCAATACTGAAGCATAAATATTAAATTAATACTAATACTAATAAATACTAAAGCATTTATTATTATTAGTCACTGTTCATTTCAACAATTAGGCTACTAATACATTTACATTACATTTATGCATTTAGCAGACGCTTTTATCCAAAGAGACTAACAGTGCATTTAGGCTATACTTTTTTTATTTTTATTAATACATTTTTTTAAATCAAAATTGTTATATATGTCAACATAAATTTGTTAATTAATTCACTGTGAACTAACACGAATAAACAATGAACATTTATATTTTATTGTATATTATATTACTAACTAACATTTACAAAGATGGATATTTGCTTGAAATAGATATAACGTCAGGCCTATTGCTCATTGTAGTTTATGTTAGCTAATGCATTTACAAATTTGAAAAAAAAAAATGGACCATATTGCAAAGTGTTACCCTGATTTAATAATGTAAATATTTGCTGTCGCTATATATTTCTCTTTTTGGGAATTGTATTAGGTTTATATCCGTTTATTTTCTAATAAATGTATTTTGTAGCTCAGCCGCACCATCAGAGGTCGCCAGTTAAACCAGCTGCGAGTTACTCGCTTTTGTGCTGCGAGCTCATCCTCTGCGCATGCGCACCTGTCTCTTCCGCTGGATCAAAGTGCTGCTTGTCCGCGCCGCCGAAACGCCGAAAATGGCAAAACTGGTGGGACCTCTCCGTAAAGAGCTCGCGAATTATTCGTATTTACAGATGGATCAAAGCAGCCGGAAACAGGAAGTAGTGGTGGAGTCATTTTGTTTATTCCTCGGTATGAAGTATTAGTCACAAAGAGGACAACCGACTATTCTGTCAGTTTACATACTGTTGAGTTAAGCAGCAGTTTTACTGGCATTAGGGTGGGTGGAAGAAAACTAACCACGAAACAGGATGTCGTTATAGCCTCAGACAGTTTATCATCATTATTAAGCATTCAATCTGGGAGAGCGTCATGTAGACAAGACCTCATTTATCAAATACTCCACTTGTCTTCTCACACTTCATAATAAGGGAATGGCTGTCGGCCTTCCTTTGGGTTCCTGTCCATGTAGGGGTTGGAGGGAATGAAGTTGTGGATATGCTAGCAAAAAACTCTACAAAAGCATGAAACAGTAGATGTTACAAGTACCAATATAAGTAGAGCAGAGGTTCAACAACCATCATAAAAAGCAACATTCACTTAAAATATGGGCAGGAATATTGGAACACAGCGGATACTAAAGGACGCAAGTTATACACAGTAATACAAAATCAATTTAGTCACAAGCATGAGGAAGGGCAGAGCCCAAGGGACAGGAGATGTTAGTCTCACGTCTTCAGAATGGGTCACAACTGGTTTAAAATACAACATTATTGCACAGAATAGGAAAACATCCCACTGGATTTTGAACTTATGTGATGTACAAGAGACAGTGAAGCATATACTGTCTAGACTTGCAAAACATATGAAGAAGATAGGGAGAATTAAAGCACAAATGGATGAACAAAGGCATGACACTTGAGCATTATTAGTAGGGAAAGCATCTGGGAGGGAAAATACACAGTTTATTATTTTATTTTGAAAAACACTGGTTTAAGGCAAAGGGAAAGAATATTGAAGTGGTAAGTTGGAGGGAAGGCGGACTCTCTTTGTGCTGCAGGACTCAGGCGCCCATTATCACAGATCTCCTCATTTATAACATTCTGAAATAAAATGAGAGCCGTGACTTGTATATGCCAATGCATTATTTGTGAATTATATCACATGTTTAAAAAACATAATGCTTTTCATTTCATCGTGAACCTAAACCAGCCCTTTTCTTTCACGCTGTGTTCTGCTCCTTACACATCTCCCTTGAAAACACTGACCAATGTGGCCACACTTTCCACATCAAATTCAAAAATGTTATTTAAAATGAAAGTGTCTTTAATATTGTAAAGTATGGTATCATGACAAAGATTATATTTTTTGTTTCAACTAACAGCATCTTGTCATCTGTGATATCTTCTACTATGTCTTTGAAGTAACAGGGTTGCTAGTATTGTAGTTTTAGCTATAGTTCTTTTTGTACACAGGGTTATGAAACTGCAAGAAAACAAAAGCATTTTTATAGCAGGATAATATCAACTGCTTTTTCTACGAATTTGCATGATTATAAAGCAATTTAATCAGTTGGTTCACTGTTCAAAATCATTGTAAAAGGGTGTATGGCTAAGAATTGTAAGCTGACAAATGTAACAAACATAAAGTGATAAAAAACGCAAACACTTAAATTGAATATTGAAGAAAGATTTAGCTTTGACTCGAGGCTTTCAGTTGTTTTTATTTATGTAGTATTAAGTGTTACAATGGCAACGCAACAACTTTTTTAGGGTGTCTCCTATTTTTGGGCTTTAAAATGCTACAGAGGTAAAAATAAACACCTAAGTAATTGTAAAACTGATCATATTAAATGATACAAAATCTGGGAACCTGCCAAAATTGGCAGTTGATTTTTTAGTTACTAAATAATGAATAGTGCAAATAAGCACATTGTTTAATTATGGGATTTTATGCCGTTTTAAAAATGGTGTGCTACAACGGCACACAACCTGGGGACTTTTGGGGACCCTTTAAAATGCATTATGGTTTCATGCTAGCATGGTTTTGCACTTTCTTTAATGATTATCATAGTGTTTTTTTTTTTATTATTATTATTATCTTCATAGTGTTTTGTTTATTAATTATCCTCATTTGCAGATTGACCTGGACACCATTGATGTCAGCAACCATAGAATAGATCAGTGATTAAACTGACAGGACTTTCCCTCAAAAAACACATCAAAACCACCAGTTGTTGACCATTTACCACCACAGGGGTAGAAAACTGTCACCGTCGCAGCACTAGTCTGGTCACAGAGGCTAAACTGATGATATGCCTAAAATAGGTGCCCTATGAAATCAGTTTTACCTATTCCCGGAAATTCAGTTTTTATGTTTTAATTTTTCACAAGTATGTTTTTTAATTTTGTTTAAGTTTCTATATCAGTAAAAATTCATAAAACTTTAAACATTTAATAATTTCTTAAAATTATCAATACTAGAGCACTATGAAATGAAAGTTTTTTTTTCTCCAACCTCGTTAACTTGTTTTATGATTTTGATACAAATGTCTTTGAAAATGGTGGAATGTCAACTAAATTCATAATACTTTACCAAAATAAGGGAACAAATTTTAACATTTGTATCTGTACATTTGCTTTATTTTAAGTATTTTTTGGTGGGTTTATTGAAGAGTTTCTGTGTGTATCTGATGATAGTTGATGGGATTGAGTCTGCAAAGTTTGTTGATCCTCTCCTGTAGCTTAACGGTCAAAAAATCTTTAAAAAAGTTTCCAGCCATAATACAAGTCCTCTTCACCCAAAAATAAAAATTTGCTGAAAGTTTACTCACCCTCAGGACATCCAGGATGTAGATGAGTTTGTTTCTTCCTCGGGAAAGGTTTGGAGAAATTTTTCCAGCCATAATACAAGTCCTCTTTCCATAATATTGCTTTATCCAATGTGGATTATTGTGATGTTTTTATCAACTGTTTGGACTCTCATTCTGACGGCACCCATTCACTGCAGAGGATCCATTGATGAGGAAGTGATGTAAATTTTCTTCTAAATCTGTTACAATTGTTGCAATGTCCTCTCTGGTAGGAGTCCCCTGGCCCAGATGGAAAAGGAGGGAGAGGAGGGAGCACGTGATGAAGATGAAGAAGATGGAGACAGAGATGGAGCAGGTCTTTGAGATGAAGGTCAAAGAAAAGAAGCAAGACTCTGAGGCAGAGGTGTGTATGCGAGGATGCTTGTGTTTGGTTTCTAGTTCCAAATTTTTTTTATTTTTTTTTTATTAGCATTTGATCCCGTTGCTCTCCATATTTGTCATGGATAATATCACAAATACTTAACTAAAAATCCTTGGGTATCTTTGATGCAGTTTTTTGAAGCGGCGTCACGAACAGATGAAGAAGAATCTAGAAGCTCAGTATAAAGAGCTTGAGGAGAAGAGGCGCCAGGTTTGAGAGGAAAAAAGCCAACTGTGGTATGACCCAGCAACACATCCTGGAGCGCAGAAACTTGATGGCATCAAAGTGAGACTCTCGCTGTTCTTCAGCTCAATTCTTCAGTGTCTTTCTCTTAAAATAGGCCTTTTCTGTAACTCTCTGCATTATTCAGTCCCTAAAAATAATGCAGCCTAGCAAAACATATTTTTAAATAAGGAACTGCACTCGTGCACAGAAGTAGAGAGTGACTGTCCCATTTGCTGCTTACACATTGATTAATCTGCATTCAGAATTAAGTTTTAGCCTGAAGTAAAGTTTTAGTATGTTAAAATAAATAAGACTAATTTAGTTATTTTAAGTGCATTTGTATTTGCACTTTTTTTACATTAACATTTGAAATTTTCAATTTGATAATGCATGATTAAATAAATATATAAGAGATAATGTAAATATATTCTCTGTGGTTTTGTTTTGAACTTAATTTTTAGTTATGCTTTTTTAATTAGTATGTTATACATGCAGTACCTTTCAAAACTTTGTGATCTAGTTTTTTTTTTTTCCCCTCCAGGATGATATCCCCCCCCCCCCAAAAAAAAAAAAAAAAATCTGACCTTAAACTTGTGAATAGTAGTGTATATTATTGCAGTCAGTATACATAACAAGCAGTGGCATAAAAAGAAAATATCAATCATTAAAAATTTAAATAGAGGACAGAGGAAAAATATTAAAATTTACAGTAAACCAGAAACTAACAATTTATTTTAATCAATTTCTTCACTAATGTTTTTGTCTTTTTTTTTCTCAGGACAATAGAAAAGAACAAGAAAAAAGGAAACATCTTTTAAAGATATCATGAAGCTCAATTCTTTATAAAACCAGAAATTCCTTGAATCTCTTTAGATGCTCTGATGCTTTATGACCCCATAAGAAACACATGCTGGAGTGCTACATCACAGTTTACTGCACATTCCATTTCAACATGAATGAAAGGAATGAAATGTAGGATATTTTTTATAGTCACATCGACACAACGATAATCAGTCGCCCTCTTCTTGGTTGACTATGATATATTGCACCACATGCCAGTATTTTCAAGTGTATGTTCCCCACCTTTCGATTAAAGTGAATATATTGACCTTTGAAACTTTAAATTGTGGTTATTACAAACAATACTTCATAATTTCTGACAGTACAGACAGACATTTTCAGCTCTGCTGTCCACATTCATTTACATTTACATTTACATTTAGTCATTTAGCAGACGCTTTTATCCAAAGCGACTTACAAATGAGGACAATGGAAGCAATCAAAAAACAACAAAAGAGCAATGATATATCTCAGTTAGCCTAAACACAGTATACGTAGCAAGGACTTTTAAATAATATAATAAATAAAAGAAAATAAATAAACAAGAACACAGATAGACTAGAAAAAGAATAGAGTAAGCTAGTGTTAGAGGGTCTTTTTTTATAATTGTATACTAAATGACAGGCCAAGAAAATAGATAGAATACAAAAAGATTAAAAAGGTAGTTCATTTTTTTTTTTTTTTTTTTTTTTTAATAATAGAATTAGAATCAGTGAGTGAAAAAGTTAGAGGGTCAAATAAAGATGGGATAGATGTGTTTTTATAAGCCGATTCTTACAGATGGCTAAGGCCCTCAGCTGCTCGTGAATTGAGTTGGGTCAGGTCATTCCACCAGGAGGGAACATTTAATTTAAAAAGTCCTTAAAAGTGCCTTTGTGCTTCACTTGGAGAGGGAGACACTCACATTCACACATCTTAGTGGTTATGATCGTCTCGTGGTAGGTTCGTATGGCCTGTGATGGAGAATCAGACAGACAGTGAGCAGAAACAAGTGCAACGACTTCCTCCAGAGCGAAGCTGTCATGGTTGTGCCCATCAAGCTCTGGCCCCCACCAACACAAGAGAGAGTGTGTCTGAAGGGATAATTACGTATGTGGGCTCATGGTACGTGGCACCGTGCTGTTGTGAATGATAAATGAAGACAAAATAAGTACGAAGGGTCACAGCAAAAAAGAACAAAGAAAGAAACACAACCACACCCGCAACAAACAGACGCAATTTGTCCCATATTTGCACCAGCGTAAATGTATGACAAGGAACCGTTTTCCATGTGTTTTAAACCCTTTTGCTGCTGTGTCAGTAGATAATTGTGTCCCTGGGTACATGCCATAGCGCGCGGCTTATACCACACTGCAGGCTTATTCAGATTACCTCCAATCGTTCATTTTGATCTGGACCGTGAGCATGCATATTACACATGACATTGACCAAAATAGCCGTATAGGGCATGCCTGCTCACGAACCAATATCTAGCTACTTAAAATTGCAGACATTTTTGGGCACTTTGTTCGCCTTCATGTTTTAATTAGCTCTTTTTGTTTAGTCCGTGTGAACCGATTATGTTAGGCATGTCTGGTCAATCTATTCCTAACTGATCTGCGACCAGTTTTGTTCCATTTTAAAGTTTGGGCCTTTGAATTTTTTAGTGTTTATGGCTGGGTTCCGTCCGATCAGGCTTGGTGACTCCATCTTTTAACTTGAGTGAGTTCAGTAAGATCGTAAAAAGATGGTAGTTTTAAGCCATACTCACACCAGATTACCCCTTATAATAAACTCCCTTACAATTCTAAATGTTAACTGAGGTGGAAGCGCTCATGTGTTTTCTTTCGGATAGTTTAGATTTATAATATGCAGGCTCTCAGGTATAACACATTGCCTAAACCAGCGTAATAGACAAGCCAAACGTGCAACAAACTGATCTCAATGCCCCGGCCCAATAAAGAGCTCCCCGTATGCCTCGAGATCAAAACACTGTTATATATTTTGAAGGTTAGTCATTATCCACAGTTTTGAACACTCTGTTCTTCTTTCCTGACTGTGGATCACTAAAACACACAACGAATGCTCTGGAAGTATGTTTAGTTTAAGGTTTTAGGAGAACAGCTATTCCTGGGACCCAGCAATAATAGACTTAGAAACCGCTACATGGCCCCGAGACATGTTTGTTTTCTTAGCCATGTTATATATGTATCGGTTTCAATTTCCGAATTGTTCTTTCTTCACATGGTATCAATTCATCTGTTATTATTTCGGGCACTGTACATAATGTAGAAATTATCGTCTGCCTTCAACCCCAGCTTCCACTCCACAATTATGTTTGACCATGCGTGCATTTCCCCAAAACGGCTTAGTTCTCATATAAGACAGAAGAAAGTCAAATAAGTTATTGGTGTTTGTAGACCATTTTGGGAGAGCACATCGCTTGCGCAGATGGTGAACACCAATTGTAGAATCCTTGGGGGACAGGTGCCGGGGACACTGAGCGACAAACGCACCTCAGACAGACAGGCGGTGTCGCGAACTTAATTAACACGAAGAAGACACAAGCTGTTACAACAGGCAGCAACATTCATTTACATGAAGGTTAGTAAATGACACGTGTAATGAAACAGTTTTGAACTTAGGATGTGCTGATTTCATTCTGACTCGGATTGACGCCCAATGTGCATACATGTACTTTGTTACTGCTCTTCGTGTTGAAATAAAACATCTTAATCCAGCTCTTCAATATCCTAATCACTTTTTTCTTACACTTATTAAACATGAGAGTGTTATTGCTGATTAATGGGTTCTGTTGTTCTTTTTCTTATCAGTACTTGATCTGAAATCACGTCGAGACACCAGGTTATCTCTGCATTTCAAATTTTTTGATTTGGTTCAATTTCTGCAAAATGAGAAGAGTTTTAGGGTGCTTTCACATTTCTAGTTCGGTTCATTAGATTATGGCCAGGGACAAAACCAGCTCCGCAGCAGGGTCGTCTCTCCATCGGTGTGTGGTCCCTCTGTGTTTTATTATGAGACAAGGAGCACTTTTGCTCCTATGTTGGATTATTCCGCACGTACATTCCTAACAATTCTAAAAGCGCAGTTTAGGAAATACGTCCAGGCCAATGAGTTGATTGTGGATGTTGTCATGTGACTGCATTTTTGGTTCGTTTTCAACTGGTCGGACGCAAAGCCAATCAGTGTGGTGTGAAAAGGAACCAAAAAAGCTGTGTATAATTGTTTGCCTTGGTTCGGCCAAATAACCGAACTAGAGATGTGACAGCACCCTTTAGTTTGAGGTTTTATTGGCCTACCTACTCTTTCTGTATTAAAGAGGAAATCAAATATAAGCCTTCCTCTGGTGTTATATAACTTTTTTTTTTTTTTTTTTGTGTAATTTTCATATTCCAGTATCCTTGTAAGTTCACATTGTTTTATTTAGTTATTTTTTTAGTCGTGGCCTAGTGGTTAGATATTTTATTTTTTTTTGGAAAAAACCCCCCTCCTAAAACCCCCCCCCTAAGGTTTGTTGGGTTCGAGTCTCGGGCCGGCAATCCACACTGAGGGCCCTTGGCAAGGCACCAACCCCCACGCTCCCCGGGCGCCGCATCATACAGAAAAATGGTAATAATTTATTGCATATTGCATTGTTTAAAAATTGACTGGGACAGTATACAGTAGTTGTCACATGTTGGTGATACAAACTGCATGAAGACGAAGGAGATCAACTAAAAGTCCTTTAATCATATTAATCCAGGAGAACATGCACAGAAACCAACTCAACAGATGGACGAAAACTAAAGCCTGAGACACACTGCATGATTTTCGGCTATCCCAGACAAAATATTGGCATCGTGAAACAATCGTGGCGATTTCTGTGATCGTGGCTCCAAATCTGTGGTCCTATGTCATACAGTGAGAGAGGTTCAAAGATGGCTGTTGTCACAGTCTTGCGACCAAAGATAGCCTACAATAATTTTCTGTCAGTGTCAGAAATTCAACATGTTCATCGCACATTGTGTTTGCAGTTATAACCCACGTTTACTGACCAACCAGTAAAAATGCCACATGAGATCAACGCAACATAACGCTAAAACATAAAACGGCTTACCTCAAGCTCTTATTTCTTCCATTTTCTCTGCTCCCACTTTTTTTCAGCACACATAAAAACTACAACTGTCAAAGTGTGATTCATTATGCTCTTTTTGTTTACCACTAGTGCATGCTAGTGACATTTAATTCTTCTATAGAAACATGCGTCATAGCCTACGAGTCAATAAGTGTCATCATCGTACAGTCTACATGCAAGTTTATTAGATCAGTATCACACAGTGTGACCAGCAATGATCATATAGGATTACTAAAATCATGCAGTGTGTAGAAGGCTTAAGG
Organism: Cyprinus carpio; assembly: GCF_018340385.1. Lineage (NCBI taxonomy): Eukaryota > Metazoa > Chordata > Actinopteri > Cypriniformes > Cyprinidae > Cyprinus > Cyprinus carpio. Next base: position 7,210,949 of record NC_056596.1, on the reverse strand, counting down.
GAGAACTGAGGACTTATTAAGCATGAACCAAACAAAGGGAACAAATGAGATTATTAACAAACAACAGGTGAACCGAATGTTATAATCAGGCAACTCAGGAAAACTAGGTCACAATGGAGAGAACAGAAAACAAGGCATACATGTAACAATCATTCACCCAAAAATGAACAATCTGACCCCTCAGCCAAATTATATTTGACCAATCTATGTTATCTTTCTCATATAATACCAAATACATCCAACAAATCTAATTACCCTCTGCCAAATGTGTGTTCACCCTGAAATACCAAATACATTCATCAAATTTCATGACGCTCTTGATGATGCTTTTGTGTTTGGAATGGCATGGGGGCGAATGCATCTAATTTCCTTCTAGTATAATGCACACAGTGTGGCTGTTTTTTTGTTTTTTTCAAGTCACTGTAGTGAAAGAGGAACTGAAAGCAAAATATGACTAGTGAAGGTCAGAAGCACGTGTGGGATGACGGCTGATACTGATGGACTTTCTTTTTGTGTGGGTGAATTCAACCCAAAATCTCCCTCCTCAAATTCCACCCATAAAGGGATATTCCCTTCACAGAAGAGTCTCTATAAAGGCTGATAGCCTGGACAGTGAGCCACACAGCAGCAAGTCCAGCTTGAGTGCTTCACCTCAAACAGACCCTCTGTACATCCAGCCAGTCTAGTATAACAGAACAGCCAGAATGACCGCCTCTCGCTTCATCATTTTCTCCGCAGTGGTGGTGCTTCTGTGCGCAGTTAGCCTCAGTGAAGGTAAGATGGAGGAGAAAAATAAATGAATGTATTGAAAACCAATATTTATCGTTTTTTTTTAACAATAAATTATGTAAAACATTAAGTTATAATCTGTGTAACGTACAGTCTAATTGTATACTATTTTAACAAAAACTTGACTGTGTATTCTTTAATCTAGGTTTGCGTATTGGGCCACAAAGATGCTGTTTCACCTTTTCGGACCGTCCTGTGCCAACCAAAAGAGTGACTGAATACAGCATGACAAGCCAGCAGTGCCCCCAGGAAGCCGTTCTGTAAGTGTAACAACAATATATCTCTGTTTTTGTGTATGTGAGAGAAAAATTACAATAGTATTATTATTATCATTTTTAAAATGAGCATATTATTATTATTTTTAATAATATTAAAAAATATTTTTAATTATTTTTATATCCCTTATTTTTATATATTTAATATCTTAAAAAATAATAATAATAGTAATTGTTATTATATTTATTATAATTATTTGTTTTATTATTTTTATTTATTATATTAATAATCATTGATATTATTATGTTTAAACTGGTTTGAACCAATTTGACCAACAGAGCAAGTTACTTTGTGTTTGATGGTATTGAATTTCTCTGAATACAGGTTCAAGACTGTGAAGGGTCATTACGTGTGTGCCAGACCCACTGACTATCTGTGTAAATTCCTCACCAATACAAACAAAAGATGTAACAAAGTAACCCACTCTAACTAATCATCATATTGACCTGCGTCTTTCAACTTCTGAACCATTTTGGAGGCACTGGACAAGTGTGGAGTCTGAGCAAAACTTAAAGAAAAAAAAACCTGACAAATGCATTGTCACTTACTGATCAGCATATTGAAGCTATATGGTTAAACAATCCAGAATGTATGATGTTTGAATTGTTTCTCTTTTTAACTCGTCTGTCATTTGTCTTACTAATGCATTTCTAAAGAGAGTGTTTTGTACTGGAAAATAAAGTATTGCAGATTACAGCTCAAAGAATAAACTACTTTATAGAAAAACACAAAATATTTTTGTAATGTGTCATTAAAGGCAACATATTATGATGAAGATCTGTTTATGTAAGTTTATGCTAATGTAAACCTCCTCACAATAAAGACTTTCTGAGTCTCTATTTGGCTTTTCACACTTGTTCATTTGTACAAAAATAATCCTGTGTTATCTTTTGCCATGATTCACGCTGTACACACTTACAGAGATGGTAAGGTTTCGAGATTTCTGTACATATGAAAACATTCGTATTTGCATGCAAGAGGCTGTTAACATGCAACCTGCTGAAACTTTGTCTCTGGAAATGTTGCCACATATATCCGCTTTGTTGTCCTACAGGTGGTGTAAGATATTTTAGAAAAAGTTATAAAAATTAGTCTACTCCCTGAAAGGTTTAACTAAAATAACTATCCAAACATATCGCGCATCTGATCTAGTAATCTAGTATCTGATCTATAAAAGTAGAGGCGGGGTGCTGTCATATTAGCCAATCAAAAGGCCTTTTGAGGAGCTTTATGCCTGTCAATCAATTATATATGGGAAGCCAGAAACAGAGAGATTAGAAGTGTGATAGTTTGTTGCGTGTGAAATACTCATGTCATCTGTCACCATCAACGTTTTAACCGTCATAGAAGGTGGAATAAAATAAAAAGACCAAAAGACAAAAAAAAAAAAAAAACAGCTTTACATCGCAGGACGGAGCTGAGCACTTTAAAGGTGGGGTGAGCGATTTCTGGTAGCCAGAGTTGACATTTGAAACCACCAATAATAAACACGCCCCTACCCCAAAAGGGTCTCACCCCTATTTTGATAGCTCTGCCCCACACATACGTACGTAACCCAGGCAACGATTAGTATTGTGAAACAAAGTAAAACCAATGTTACACTGTGTCTGCAGTGGATGTGGCACGACACAACAAATCCCCAAAAGAAAACTCCTGCTCTGTTCTATTCATGATGTATTGACACAAATTTCAAATGATTTTCAATGGAGGCTTTGTCGCGTCCAGTATACTAGACAGACTTTAGCTGTTGTGGCGCAGACACGGTGTTACTCACCTATCAAGAAGAAACAAAGCAACCTCAGAGTCCAATCTCTGGCCTTCCGCTCCTTGAGTTCTGTCCTTGCTAATGCCCGTCCTGTGCACTGAACCCTACTTCTTGCTTTATTGCCTTAAGCCTTCTTTTGTTCCGCAGACGTTTTCCTCTTTTGTTTTTTATCTGCCATCTCTATCTTTCTGTCGTTGTTCAGCTTTGCTAATGCCCGTCCTGTGCACTGAATGCGCTCTGCTCCACATCATGAGTAGACACGCCCCTTACTGCTGATTGGCTACAAGTTTGTTTTGCCAGTCGGCCCGAATCAGTTTTCTAAAGCGTTTGTGAAAAATCGCTTACCCCACCTTTAACACGCGATGTGATTTAGCTTGACCTTGATAGGTAAACATACGGTTACGCCTGGCAGCGTAGAAAGAAGGAGTAAGAAGAGTTTCTACAGCAAAAATAAATCATACAAAGACAAAAATAGATTAATCACTGTTTCATATTTATCTGCTTCCCCCTGACACTGAAGCTAAACAGCACGTTTAAGAATAATGAGGCAAACATTGTTTCCTTAATAGTTGCGAAAACAACTCGTAATTCTAGCAAAAGATTTTTTTTTCCCAGACTGTACATAATTAATAACGCAGTTCTTTTTAAACATTGCGCTGTTAAACCAGATGGAAAGTTCTGGAAACAGTTTATGACCTTATGAGTCTGACGTACAGTAGAGTAAGTGGTGTTTTCAACCACATACTGTAGGATTGTGGTCATGTATACTGCTGTTGAACTTGAAAGGTGTCATCTTCAAATATAACATGGCTTAGTTCTCTTTTCTGCCCACAATACACGTCATGTTGGTAAAAGGAAGTGATGCTGTCCATTTTAGATCTAGATACTGTATGCATGTACAGTACTGTAGCTGTCTGTGTAATTTAACCATGTAGAGGTAGCAGTCAAAACCTGGCATATAGAATTAAGCTAATTAGAACCAACAAAACAACATTAAAAACTTATTCAGAACAAATAACCATAAAACCTAACACAACAAAAAAAAATAAATTTCAGACCAAAGACCCTTAAAAGGTTAGTTCACACAAAAATTTAAATTAGACTGTGTTGTACTCACCCTCGAGGCATCCTAGGTGTGTATGACTTTCTTCTTTCAGACAAATCCAGTCGGAGTTATATTAAAAATGGTCCAGGCTATTCCAAGCTCTATCATTGCAGTCAGCGGGTGTTGCAGTTGAACAGTCCACAAGTCGTCAAATAAAGTGTGCGCATTCATAATAAATGTTCCTCACACCACTCCGGGGGGTGAATAAAGGCCTTCTGTAGTGAATCCATCCGTTTTTGTAAGAAAAGTATCTATATTTCAAATGTAATAAGCACTTTTCTCTCACTTCCGTTATCTGTCATAAGTGGATCTGTTCCCGGCGGATGACGCAGTATGTATGCACAGCGCGCGCGCCTTTGAGATATGCTTGTCTCATGAGTTTGTTTATAGGAGCAAAGAAGTAAAGTTTCCTTACTTTAGGAAAGGAATACCAGTCTCCTCTTGGTTTATATGGAAATCCTTCAACATTTTTCTTTGCAAATCCTCGGTTTGTACTTCTAATTCATGACCGGCATCACGCAAAGCCAACATCTTATGTCATCCACCGGAACTAGGCCTGTCGCAATAATCAATATATCAACTTATGTACATGACAAGGTACCTAATATTCTGATACATAATTTCCATGATCTAAATATTCTTCAAAATTAAGGAAGTGTGTAGGCCTCTTGCATTTTTGGGGGATTATGCTGTTACATTACAATTATATATTCAGTGGCATAAAAATTATAATAATATTGCTTATCACAATTATTTCTACAAAAATGCATGGATTCACTTGTGACAGGCCTAGCCGGAACGGCTTCCACGTATGACAGATAACGTAAAAGTGATTATTACCTTTGAAATATGGATATTTTTCTTACAAAAATGCATGGATTCACTACAGGAGGCCTTTATTCACCCCCCCAGAGCCATGTGAGGCACGGATTTTTATGGATGTGCGCACTTTATTTGACGACTTGTCGACTGTTCAACTGCAACACCCGCTGACTGCAATGATAGAGCTTGGAATAGCCTGGACCATTTTTAATATAACTCAGACTAGATTTTCATATATACCTAGGAATATAGAAAAAAAGGCGCTTTTAGTCTTCAGTGATGCAAGAAACGTACCTAGGATGCCTCGAGGGTGAGTAAAACACAAGCTAATTTTCATTTTTGGGTGAACTAACCTTTTAAGTGTTCTTTAAATTTCTCTAACATCCTTATATTACCATATGAATGTATTTACATCTAATTGTATTCTATTGTTTACGTTACAATTACAAAACCGATGTACAGAGTGATATAGGCTACTGTACTTGCACATTACATTCTAATTTTAGTGAATGCATTTAATGCTGCAGAGACAATAAAAAAATGTAACTGAATTTTGGTTTCTTAAATTTATTTGTAATGGATTTTAGTAATTTTTCACAATATTTAGTTTAATATCAAACTATAGTTGGTCTAACAGTTGTAAACTCACATAAAACTGACCTGGAGACTTTAGTTAAAGTTTTATATAGGCTGGTTGTGGATATTCGGTTATAGCTTGTACAAATAAAACGCCTTTGCCCTTCACGCTGGAGTGGATTTCAGCTTTCTGGAGGGGAAAAAAAAGGAAGCAAGATTAATGTGTCTGGTAGATGTATGTGGTTTGGGGAAGTATGATGCGTGAGAAACACTGTTTCTTCTTGCCTGACCTCTAGTGGTGTCTTATTTATTTATGTATTTTTGTTTAAATTGTCTTAATGTGACTAAATTCACTAAAGGCAAATGTGTTTTCAACAACACATTTCCCTCTTCATATAAATACGAAAAATGCTGATAAATAATATAAAAATAAAATTAAGTATCTATGGTTTTGATTTTACAGAACAGGGGTCCTACTGGAAACTGTCTGCAGTCTTCTACTGCCACCTACTGATAAATATGGATAGGTCTGATAGGTTTTCATTGGAAAACTACAAAAAAAAAAAAAAAAAAAAAAAAAAAAAAAAAAAAAAAAAAAACCCTAGGGTAAGGGTTTCGGTTTTATTGTTTAATTGTGAGTAAGAGTAAGGTTTAGGTGTTTTGGTGAAACTCTGATATGATCATGAAGATCTTCTCATTTAGTGTTGACCGGCACATTGTACTCTATTAAAATAAAGACATTAACAATTTATTTATTTTTTTACTGGTGTTTTGAATGCCGCACTTCATTGCATTGTTGTTACCAGAAATGTCTGTAAAAGTAATGGATAATGTCCTGACAGAAAACACTGTATGATAGGCTAAGTATTAATTTTTCTTAAAAGGACATTCACGTTATTCTGAACACAATAGCTCTGAGATCTTCAAGCTCTATAAAACTTCTGCAGATTCTTTCTGTCATTGTGAAGAAACATCTTGAAGAATGAGAAGCCTGCTGTGTGTGCTGTTCTGCTCTAAGCAGACGATTTTACAAGGTGAGGCCTTTCATTTTGAATAAAGACAAAATATATTGTATTCAGACAATTTATGGCAGGTTTAGTTTTATTTGTTGCATTTGCACAGGTTTGGATAATATTGCTTTTATACCCGTTCTCTCCTAAAACAGTTTTTTTAATATCATCAACAGCTGATAACTTCGAAATTCCAGCAAAAAAATTGTCAGTGCTGTGAAGACACATTCACATTTCCATGTCCCTGGCAATGTGTAAGTATTTAAACTCTGAAATATAGAAATGTGCTCTTTTATAGATGAATTCGAATAGATGAGTTTATTTTGGCATTTTCATATCTGATGGAGGTTGAAGAGCTCTAATGCGATCAAATAGCTTTAATGCACCAGCTTCATACTATCAGAAGAGCTGTGCAGAGGTGGACAAAGTACACAAATCTACTACTTTAGTAAAAGTACAGATACTGCTGGTCTTAAATTTCTCCATGACAAGTAAAAGTTGTAAAGACAGATTTTTATTTGAGTAAAAGTACAGAAATATACTTGCTTTTAAAAGTACTTAAGTACCAAAAGTCAATTTACTTTTTTATGTCGACAGAATGCTTTATTATTCTTCTGTTATTGTTGTATGTAATACTTGCAATACCTTATGCTTCTGAAGCTTTAATGCATTACCCCTACAGACTTGTGGTATCTTTGGAATAAAGAGCTTTTAGAATGTTAAAAACCTATAGATGTGGAACAAGTGAGTTGACAATAAACAATTTCATTTAACACCCCTACCCACCTCCACAAAAGCAGGATGGTAGTGATCTCACACAGCTCTGGCAGTGTGTGCACACATCTACATGTAGCCATTCAGCAACATTTGAACCAAGTAGACAGTCAAATTAAAACCCAGCAACACAACTGTAGCTGTAAAACTTTACAACAGCAACACAGCTTTAACAAAAAAGCAAAACAGCAAGATTTATTTGACATCAAAACAAAAATTTCATAAATGGTCTCTAATCGCTTTCACTGTACTTTGATGTCATGCACAGAACGGGCTGTGCAGTATTGCTTTAAGTCAGACACCTATTGTTTTTTGTTAGGAAACAATTTTACATTTTTTTTTATTATTTTCATTTAACACAATATTGTGTCTAATATACACCACAATATTAACTTATTAGTGAATTGTAGTAAATAAATATCACATTTGCAACTGGTCAGTGTTAAAAAAATGCTGGGAAAACATTTCACATAATCCTACAAGAGTGATGATTACTTATAAGCTGTCTAAAAAAAAGAAAGAAAAAAGCCACGTTTAAGAGAAGAAAAATCACCCATTGACTTTTAAAGCTGCTACATAGTAATGACTTTCTCCTTTGAGGACGTTGATAGAAATGTTGTGGAGTGAAAAAAACAGTATTTGTCTTTCAGATGTAGTGAAGTTTAAATGGATATTCCACCCCAAAATGAAAATTTTGTCATTAATTACTTACCCCCATGTCGTTCCAAACCCGTAAAAGCTTTGTTCGTTTTCAGAACACAATTTAAGATATTTTGGATGAAAACCGGGAGGCTTGTGACTGTCCCATAGACTGCCAAGTTACACTGTCATGGTCCAGAAAAGTATAAAAGACACCGTCAGAATAGTAAATCTTCCATCAGTGATTCAAACATAACGTTATGAAGCGACAAGAATACTTTTTGTAAGCAAAGAAAACAAAAATAATTGAAATATTTATTGAGAATTTTTGTTTTTTTATATTATATTATTGTCAGACCAGAGACACGGAGAGCTTCAATAGTAGATTGAGTAATGTTTATTAACAAAACAAAGATTCAAACAGGAGATAAACCGTATGCCACATAGACGTGACGAAGAGACCACTGGCATGTGTAGGTAATTGATGACGAGGGACAGGTGAGGGAGTGTGAAGGATTATGGGTAATGGAGTCCATGGGGAAAATACAGGAGAAACAGGCAGGGGAATAGATGGGAACATACATTTAAATTGTACATACATTTACAAATGGTACATTTCCCCCTATTTCCTCTACTCTCCTCCTCTCCTCTTCTAGTGAAATATTTCATTTATTTAATTTTTTTTTTATATTTCCTTAATTTTTATTGAAAATAAATGTCTTTCTGATCTCAGATGTGATGGGGAAAAAAAAGAAGAATGAGTCAGGCAAAAGGAGGATTCAAACTCTGGTTGATCAGGTCAACACACTGAGACATGCACTTTACGCCCTACGGCACTGAGCCTGTTGCATGACGTGCATCTTTAGTAATGTTTATACCAACCAGACATTGGTGGGCAGATCTAGTGTAAACAGTGTTGGGCTATTTGCACTTAGTGTCAATAGACACTTCTAAATTTTTTCTTCCCCTCATTTGGGCCCGTGCCCATAATGCCCACTGGATAATCCGGCCCAGGTCTGATATTATTCAGAATACAACAAATTTATCTCTAGAATGCATTGAAATCACTCCAAAATAGATGTAGACAACTCACACACCCGCATTAGGAGCTGGACATCTTTGCGTGCCTATTTCGCCTTTTGCTTCGCAGTACTGGAGACGAGCTTCATGAAATGGTTAAAGAATTATATAGGCTATTTGTGGATATTCGGCTACAGTTTGTACAAATAAAACGCCTTTCAGCTTGTACAAATAAAACGCCTTCAACCTTTCACACTGGAGTGGTTTTTAGCTTTTTCGGGGGAAAGGAAGCAAGATTAATGTGTCTGGTAGATGCATGTGGTTTTGGGAAGTCTGATGCATGAGATGTTTCTTCTCGCCTGACCTCTGGTGGTGGATTTTTATTTTGCTAATTGTCTAAATGTGACTAAATTCACTAAAGGCAAATGTGTTTTCAGCAACACATTTCCCTCGAAAAATGCTGATCAATAATATAAGAACAAAATTAAGTAGGCTATATATGGTTAGTAGCTTTTGAAATTACAGTACGGTGGTCCTACCCAGATACTGTCCACAGTCTGATAAAATAGGTTTTCATTGGGAAACTACAGTTAACTAAAAAATAAAATAAAAATAAGGCCAGGGTTTCGGTTTATTTGTGAATAAGGGTAAGGTTTAGCACCTAAGTTTTGGTTTTGATGAATATATGATTGTGTGCATTATAGCATCAAGGCATCAGTGTGTGTGGAGGGGGTGTGAGTGTGTGTGTTGCTGTGTATTCATTGATCTCATATCCACTATTGCTGTTTCTCACTTAAACCAATGAAAAATTTATTGACAGGCTATGGTTGCATTAAAGACATAAATGAAATCATATTAATAATATTCAATTATTTTACATCAATGTTCATAAAACTTTAACATTATAATTTGTAGTATTTTACCTTTGAAATGTGTGCACAAATTTCACAACCTGTCATCCAACTAATTCATGAGATTCCTGCTGATATCTTTCAAGACCTGATGTCCATTGTAATGGTCATTAAAAAAAATAATAATGTATTCTGTAGCTCTGAAAGGTCTTCAAATAATGTTGAATATCATCACTTGATACTCTTAATTTTATAATAGTTTGAATTTGATGAGGCTACCATGAACATTAATCTGCATATAAAAGGTAAAAATTGGGCTTCCTCCTCTTATAGTTGGTTAGTCATGTCTGTCTTTTGTGATGCCTGTAGCTCAATCAGATTAAGTTAGAAGTCATATCTTTATTGTGATTCATATTGTAAATTCAAATCTTGTACTATTTCCAATGTGTATAGAATATTTTTTACAGAATAATTTATGTTATTGGTTTAGTTGTTTTAATAAAATATCAATGATAAAATTACCATAATGTAGTAGTTTTTTATCCGCTATTGCAATCAGGTATATTAAATTTTATTCAAGTGTGTGTGTGTGTGTGTGTGTGTGTGTGTGTGTGTGTGTGTGTGTGTGTGTGTGTTATTATTATGAAGAAACAAAGCATTTGTTTTAAACACCTCAATCAGACTATGATGAATTTTCTAAATATGACTAAAAACAAATCTGTTTTATCAACTCATTTCACTACTCATGTAAACACTAAAATACTATATGCTTGGTGTTAATAAAATTAGCAAAATTAAATATTAATAGTATATAGCTTTTGATTTACTTTTGATATACAGTATGTCCTTCCTGGTACTGTCCTGCCAGCAAGGCACTGGAACCCCAATTGCTCCCCAGGTGCTGCCGCAAAAATGGCTGCCTGGTGTGTGTTTTCTACTCACTGCTGTGTGTGTGCACTTCCGAGAATGGGACACCATACTTAGCTACATATCATGTCATTTTTGCTTTCATTTTCACTTGCTGATTCAAGAAATGTACCAAAGTGACTGAGAAAAACTGTAATATATGAGATATAGTTGAACTGATTAATACTATAATACTTTTAAATACCAGATCTGTAAAGCATTCAAATATAAACTAAAAAAAGGCAATGTGAATATAATAAAGTGTAGAGGAAATAGAATTTGATTATTTTCTATATTGCTGATTCTAAATTAGACTGATTGGGGGGGAAAGGGACACTGAAATAAATGAAATGAAAATGTTAAGTACTATTTCATTCATGTTTTTGTAACTGTGTAACAGAAAGCTCTACGGAACTTCTGTTTGATTTATTGCATCAGTGTGAAGAAAGATCATTGATCAAAGAATGAGAAGCATGATGCTGTTTCAGGTGAGGACTCTTTTTATTAAATAAGACTTATTTTCAGATTATTTAATAAGTCTTAGTTTTACTTGTTGCAATTTAGTGTTGCACTTGGTGATTTGAAAATATAGATAGATATCAATGTACATGAGATTCTTTCATACCTATATTTATGTATATTTTCATCTGTGTTGTATTCTTTAATAATTGCACTGTCCATGGAGTGGACCTGACTCACATTTCACTGCTGGTTATATATGCTCTATAATCGTGTATGTGATGAATAAAAATCTTGAATCTAGAATCTTGAAGTTCATCACCCAGTAAATCCACACTATCTCTAATACTACTTCAGAGCAGTCCAAAGGCCCACAGTCACTTCTAGGTATGAAATGTTTGCTTGCCATTTGACACAGACAAATTTCATTTTAGTCTGACTGGAAATAAGATATTATAGTAGATCACAACATTTTTGTCTTAGTGTCACTAACTGCAAATACAATTGCCCATTTGCCCATTTCCTGTCATTACATTTCCATATTTTAATTCTGTGAATCAGTTTAACTGGTGGCTGAATTATTCTCACTTCTCTATTAGACCAATAAGTGTCACTAGAAACAAGAAGTGGTTTTGTTTTCTTAGAGCAGGGGTTCTCGTCTTGTTTCTGGGTGGTCCTACTTAAGTTTAGTGCTTTAATTAAACACACCTGAACCAGTTAATCAAGGTCTTTGGGTTCACTTATGAGCAAAGGGATCAAGGTTAAGCACCTTGACCCCTTGACAAAATTATTATCATTTAGTAATGTTTTAATCCTCTACTGAATGCATGTTCTACAGTATTCTGCATTTTATTATTATTATTTTTTTATATATTTATTTGGTGTTGGTACTATACAATTTTCTAATAAAGAAGAAGCAAAGCATTTTTTTTTTTATATCAGTGAGACTAACGTGAATTGTCTAAATCTGACTGAACTATCTAAAGACTAATCTGCTTTAGCAACACAATTTCTCTTCTCATTTGATTACTAAAATACTATATACTTGATATTAATAGAATTAGATATTAAATATCTATTGTATTGTGTCCTTCCTAGTACTGTCCTGCAGTCATACTGTATACTGAAATCTAGTAGTGGAAGTTTTCAGTCTGATAGACTTTCAATGAGAAAAATCAAAGATGAAACTACACTAGGCTACATTAGATATTATGCAAAGATTTCAAAAAGTATTAGACTATAATAAAAACCATCCTAAAAAAAATTTGTCCACTGCAATGGTAAGATTACAATTTACATTGAACTGGTTGCTATATGATTGCAGTCTAAAACAAAAATGAAGAAAGAAAAAATATGTACAAGAAGTTTCTTAGAAACTCAAGTTGTCTTGTGAGTTCTAAAAAGGACCCTGCAGATCTGCAGATGGATCTTTAGAAATTTTGAGAGACAGAAAAAGGTGAATTATTGTTTAAAAAAAAAATTATGTGACATGTAGGTTAAGTATGGTAACCAACCCATATTTGGAATTTGTCCTCTGCACTTACAGCAGTGAGTAGTGAACACACACACACACACACACACATACACACTGTGGACACACACACGGAGAAGTGGGCAGCCATTTTTGCTCAAGGCTGTGGGTAATGAGGGTGGAATTGCACCCACAACTCTCTAACCATTAGATCACAACTGCCCCTTTTAGTCTGACTGAAAATAACAATTTAAAGTGAACGTTTAACTCCCAAGTAAATCACACAGTTGTTGGAAATAATACTGTAGGTGTGTGTTAATATAGGGTCATTTTTCAAAGCAGAATCTCCACATATTGTCTTTTCAGATTGTATTATTGTCATATGAGCATAATTTGCAAGTGATTTTTTGTTTCTGGCACAGAAGGTTAATGCGCAGTGTTTTTTGTGTAGATGGTCTCATGTTTAATAAAGTAACATAGTGGTCCTGATTTACAAAGAGGCACCAGATAGACTTTGTTAGACTATCAGAGATAGAAGTTAGAGGACAATTGCTTCACATCCTCACTGAGAGCTAAGCACCCCTAAAGTTTAATAACAGTGAGCTAGTGCTAACTGCAATAAAACACACCTGAACCAGGTGTGCATCTGATATTTGGTTATAGCACATTTCAGATTTGATTATAAAATCATCACATTTAGCATGACAGACAGGCCTGAAAAAAAGGAAGTTGTGTGTTGTTCCCCTGATGCACATTTTCATTGAATTTAAAAGAAAAGTACCTTGCACTTTCTTGTGTGAGTGGCAAAGCAGAAACAAAGAAGAGCTAAAAACAACTCTCATTCTACAATGTTGATACTCAGAAATGGATTTACATGAATGTCTTTATGAGGAATATGACTCCTACTATGTATATAAGAAGGTGTTCGGACGTTGTTCTAAGCACAACAGCTCTGAGATCTTCAAGCTCTACAGAACTTCTACAGATTCTTTCTGTCATTGTGAAGAAACATCTTGAAGAATGAGAAGCTTGATGTGTGTGCCGTTCCTGGTGCTCTTCTGCTCTGTGCAGATGACTTCAAGCAGTGAGCACTCTTGCATTTTAAATTAAGACAAAATGTATCTTTTTCAGAATATTTATGGAAGGTTTAGTTCCATTTGTTGTATTAGGTAATTTAAAAATAACAATATAACAGCTTGAAATCTTTTTGAAAACCTTTTTCTTTCTTTCATTTTTTTGAATGAATAATGATTTGTGATATTTTGCATATCTTCATATTTCAGCTCTCGAAGCAATTGATGCACAATCAAACTGCTGTTTAGAGTTAAGTAGTGTGAAGATTCCTCTAAAGAAAGTGGTGTCTTACTACTGGACCACCAGATGCAAACACGCTATTGTGTGAGTGTCATTTTAAATTATTTCATTTTCAAACTCTAACGTGAACCTCAATGAGACACTCTTCTGAAGTCTTTGACTTAAATCATGTTTTTGTGTTTTTCCTTTAGGTTTAAGATGATTTCAGGGAGAGAGTACTGTGTAGCTCCAGAGACGACCTGGGTGAAACACCATGTTGATAAAGTGGACAAAAGAACAGCCACTGCAGCTGCTGCTGCATAAACCTCTCCTACAGCAAAGACTCAGAGCTTCACAATCTAAAAGAAGCTACACTGTTTCTATTTGATCTCTGCATTTCATATTGTAAATTTGACCACTATTTCTGATGTGTATATGAATATATAATTGACAACATAATGTATATAAATGGATCAACTTGTTTTTACAACTGTTTAAATAAAATATAAATGATAAATTTATCATAATGTAGTGATGTTTTTTTCCTTTCATGTATTTTTGTATTTAGTCTTTTTATTTAAATTGTATTTAAACGTATTTTATTTTTATTTAAAAGTCAGTATTAAATGTAGATGTGTGATATAAAAACATATAGTAAATAAATATAAAAAATAAAAAATCGAATATCGAATAAATAAATTAATTAATATAAAAAGTAATATTCACAGATTTTAAATTTATTCCATTGTTACACAAAGTTCTTCTTCTAGACAACAGAGACACTTAAGCAAATCCTCGCAACATATAATATTAGATGACTGCAAATGTTTTTAAAAAAGACATTTACACATTTTCTTGGGTGAAAAATGTGTTTGTGTACTGTGTTTATTCAGAGTCACCTCTTCATAAATAAATCATTTTATTGCAATCTGATATGGATCATATGCATGCAAAGTGAAAAAAATAGTTTTGTTACTCTGAGGCAATTGAAGTTTCATGTTGAGTGCTTAAAATGTATCCTTAATTGTGAGATTAGCAAGGCCGATCTTGACAAAAATGTACTTTACAGAGCTATACAATATACAGAGATGCAAATGTGACACAATACAAAAAAGCAGTGAACATTAGGAAAAGTTATGAATGTGATAAAATGCTGAGGGGGTCATTTGAAAACCACACATACTGTATATGACGTAACATCATTTATTTCATTCACAATAAATCTGCTTCCTTCTTTTTTCTCAGTGCAGCATGTAAAAACTGGGTAAAACGTTTGTTTTCAGATTATTAAAGTCTATAGACTTTATATGGTTCTTTATCTCATTAGTTCTCATAGTTTCATATGCTCGTCTCTGCAACCACGTTGTTACAGAACACTAGACCATAGAAATGAAAGAGGAAATTATCTCCATAAACATTGTCCCTATGAGGAATTTTTCTAAGCTCAAAGGAGCTGCAATTTTTATTTTCCAAGGAGGAAGAGACCAGCCACCTAAACGTCTGTGATGGCATTATGCTTTTGGAGGGGTTTTAGGTGGGACTGGATGATGACATCTGGCTGGTGATGCCCTGGGGAAGCTCCTGCTGGACATCAGCTTTGCTCTGTGGGCCAGCAGAGGAAGTTGGAGGTTGGAAATGGATCCCGCCGTCAGCGTCCAGTCCCATTCACCATCCGTCACTGGCTCCTCCTTGGCCACTCATCAGTGGGACTCCACTTCAGTCTAATATGTCCTTCAGTGTCACCAGGTCTCTCAGTCTATTGGACGTCAATGGGCCTCATCATCTCCCAGCGTCACCTCAGTCGGTCCTTCTCAAGGTTCCACCTTGGCACCTCCCTCCATCAGTTTCACCATGGATCGCCTCCCTCATGGTCATCTCCTGGGTCACTATGGGTGTCGTCTATGTTGTGGTTGTGTTTGCTTGTCTGCCTTTGTTTGGTTTTACCTGTGGATATTATTAAAGTCTATTTTGGATCTATTTCCTCTTTGCCATCTCTTCTGTGCTTGTGACAATAGTGGTGTTACTGTCTTATTTGTGATAAGATCATAGTTTTGTGCTGTGGAGGATTACGTTTAAATAGTGTTTCTCTTTTAAAAGTAGAGGTGAACTGTATGTATGTATTTCCAGAGATATAATTCTCACATTTATGAGGAGAAATGCAAAATAGAAAATTGAAAGAAACTGATATATAGACAAAAATACTAATATTTATTTCTGAGATAATGCAGTATGGGAAAGTCCAGTGTTGCATTTGTGAAATATTCAGAGTAAGACAACTTGAAGGGAGAAAGAACTGGGTTCTTTCTCATTACACTGACGAGAAATAGGCTACAGAAGTAAAAAGAAGAAATGAAACCGTTCAAATCTGCCACATACCATAATGTTGATCCTCAGAAGTGTACTTGGATCACATTTCATACTCAGTAGGCTACATAATGAGAAAAGTTATTTTGTGCATGAAATATTTTCTCTGAATAGCCTTTGCTCCTGAAATCCGAAAGATAGTTCACCCAAAGTTGAAACTTTTGTGATTATTCACTCACCTTCATGTTATTCAAAACCTTGAAACACAAAAATTAAAATTAATTGCAAAATGTTCAAGATCCTCTTTTCTTATAATTTTAGGGAATTGTCACCATGGCTGTAAAGTAAGAATGTAGCTAGTGCACAGAGTTGAGGCCCACTGTCCTCAAGCGAAAAATGACGTGGAGTGGCTGGATTTAACGAGGGGAAAGGCAGCACTTTTAAAATACGGTACTTAGTTTTTAATAGCTATATTTCTCCACAAAGTCTCTGCAAGTACACTAGACGAGTGCCCAAATTATATTTACATGGTATACGCTATGAAGCCCAGTAGAGCACAGCGTTAGGAGCCTGTCGGAGGTCATAGCCTGGTGTATTTACGTGAAATGCACTGAGATATATTAGCTCAAATACAATTTTAGCACATTGAACAAAAACCTTCGAATAAAGAGGAAGAGGTTTCAGAGAGGCAAAGCGTTATTATAGCCTACTTAGAAAAGGCTACATCACTGGTATAGAGAATCAGCACAGGGGATTTCTTTCAACACAAAAACTATTTCACCATCTCTATATAATGGACTGCTGGCAGTTCACCGTATACTCTTACTATCTCTGTTCTCTGTCTTTGTGGTGTATCATACCTGGAGAATGAAGACCTTCATGAAGACTTCATTACTGTTTCTGACGCTATGCTGTGCTCTGCAGGTTAATACCTTAGTTGGTGAGTAACCTGTGCTTCTGTAAATTTTTTTCTCTTTAATGTTTAAAGTGTTAGGCTCCAAATTCGGTTTTCTGCAAAGGAGACTTTATTTAAACAATCTAATACTTTTTTTTTTTTGGTTATCTATTTCTGAAAATATTGGATAACCATTATTTTTTTCAGGTCCTGCTGGAATTGAAAGTGCGAACAGTAACTGCTGCTTTGATGTAAAAAACATCAAAATACCTCTGCAGCGGCTGGAGTATTATTACAGGACAAGTGACATTTGCCCTCTCAGACACATTGTGTGAGTATTTTCTCGATATGTTTAGATGTACTTATTGTTAGTAATATTTAGTTATTTCTTAACATTTGTGTTGTTTTAATGCTTTTTATCTGTAATGTGCTCTAGATTTGTAACAGCTCCTGAGGATCCTAGGACTCCGAAGAAACAATTCTGTATGGACCCTGACTATAAGTGGGTCCAGAGGGCCATTAAATACTTAGACAAGAAACATGCTAGAAATTAAAAAAAATGAAACTTTCTACAAAAATAAATTTTCTACATTTACAAACACACCCACACACACATTCGCATACATGAGTAAAACTTGTTTTTACTATTGTAATGTGTATCATTCAAATGTGTTGATCTCATCATTATCAATAATATTAGGACAATAGGCTACTGATCTGATGTAAATTTTAAATTAGCCGTATTATTATAACCAATAGAGAATATTGTATACAGAAGCTGTCATATGTTTGGAATTAGTTTTAGTGTCATCTACCTTTTTATTTCAATATTAACTTTACAATTTACTTCATTTTAGGATACTTGCCAATTTTATCAGATTCTGTCAAGTAGCAGTTAGTGTAACTAATATGTACTTCAAATATTTTAATAAAAAACATTTAATTGAAAAATGTCTTAGATTTATTTCTTTCCACTGATGCACAATGTTGTCTCTTAAGTAAACTACTTAAAAAGCAACCCACAGATATCAAGTCAAGTTACCTTTATTTATACAGCACTTTATACAACACAGACTGTCAACGCAGCTTTACAGTGTTAAACAAAAAATTGAGATTCAGTGATGCAAACAAAATTACTGTAAGTTGTGCTGTAAAGCAGCTTTAAAAAGAAATAAACAGTCATTATTCAGCTGAAATCAGATCATTGTTGATTTTATTTCAGTTCAATAACTGTGTAAGATCCATCAATTATAGAATGAGTTTAATTTATCTGTAAAGCAGATCTGGAGAAAACAGTGACGTCATCATCCAGCTCAGTTCAGTTCAGTAGTATGTCAATAGCTAAATATCAAGTGTCTAAGCGAGGCAAAATGTGACAGTGGCAAGGGAACCCAAACAAAATCGGTGACAGAAATGAAAAAAAAAAAAAACTTTGTGAGAAACCAGGCTCAGTCCGGGGGCCAGTCCTCCTCTGGCCAGATGAACCAACACGTTGTGTTTTAATTCCAGGCTGCATCACAAGTCAGAATTTTTAAAAATTTTTATTTATGAGGTCTATTATATGAACAAAAAGTTATCAAACATTTTAACATTCTTGTTCTAAAGAAAATAGCATATTGTTATTATGATAAATAGGACACGTTGTAACAACTATTTGTATATTCCACTAGAGGGCAGACCCGACACTGTTAACCATTTAAAAAATTCCCCCTTTTTATTTTTATTTATTTATTTATTTTATTTGTGTTTCTGTGTGTGTGTGTGTGTGTTTTGAAGTATTGCGTATGTATCTGCCGAGTCAACTCCACACACGGCATCTTTTTCATTCTTCCTCCGTCCTCGTGCCTGCCACTACAAATACCACAATCCTTTGTAAAATCCAACGATCCAATGAAATGCGAGGGTGGGCGGGATTCTATGACATCACTACAAGCGGCCAGTCTCTGACCAATAGGGATTGAATTCTCTAGGAGGAGGACAATCGCCTTTCATGCTTGGAGCATTGTAACGTTTCCCCGGCCGATGCTTGTATGCTTGTTTTTGTCCTGTGCACGTTTACCTCCCTTAAAAATCCATTCATTTAGTCCAAATCCGAATCAGCCGTAAGGGTTCGCCGTCGCTTCTGCACTCGACCCTTTTTAAGTCGACTCATCTTTTTATGCCTGATCTGTTGGGATTCAGAGTGGGTGTTGTCACAGGACAATGATCGAGAGACCCGACACGGCTGTTTCCAGCGTTGCAGTGAGTACAATTTTCATGCATTTACCCAAATCTGTCCAGAAAATATATTTAAGGCACATCTGGCTTATAGATTCATGGATTTGCATGGTGGTGGGCGAATTGATTCCTAGCGTGACTGTCCCTCTAGTCAACTATATGTTATGGTAAGCTGGTTTCACATTTATGGCACATTTATGCTAACTCTATTTTTCTTACTAATTTCAACATAACTATTCAGTAGACACTAGTACTTATTCCAATGTTATTTATTAGGCTACATATTCAAGTAGTAACTAGTACTCTTTCATTACATACTAGTCTCTATACCAAGTCTCCATATCAAGTAACAAGTCACTATTTCTTTGTTAATGGTAACAAATTGTAAATTATTTGGTAATGTGTGGTTCAGTTAGCAATTGTTTGTATTACTAGTATAAAGGTAACCGCAACAGTTGTATACAACAGGAATACATACAATAGACAGATTCCCATTGAATTTAATAGCTAATATTTGCAACTTGTCAAAGCAAATTAAACTTGACTAGTAAAGAAATAACCCCTAGTATATAAAAACAAGTCTCTTTATTATTGGATTACTTTTTAAAAATGAAAACTAAGTACAAGTTACGTAAAAGTAGATACTAGTTATTTTTTAAGAAATAAATGTGAAAATAGCATGCCATAATCTAGGGTTCATAAACTTGATCCAAAGCTCACTGGTTCCTGTGTTTTATTGATAAACAACTATTGATGAAGTGAATTATGTCATATGTGCCTTAGCTCATGTAGTAAACGTTGTAATCATATGAAAACTAAGAAACAAACTCTTCAGAATCATGTTCTTACACTCAAACAACCCCCCGCATTTTAAACATTACCCTCTATCAATAAAAGTTTCCTCATACCATACCATACTTGAGGCATAACTGAAATGGTGAATCACATATTGTAAAAGTGAACCTGAGAAGTGCTTTTTTTTGGCCCTGTTGCGGTCGAGGCTGCACACATGTAATAATATGTTGAATATGTTGATTACCATTGACCTCAAGACAGATGATTTTGATTGCAGATGCATACAAATTTGTTTTTGGAGTGAAATGGTTGGGCTGTTAATAGCTGTTTGGAGCAGCAAATGAGAATGACAGGCTCTAAGCATGATGCGCAGCTCTCTTGCGGAGAGCAGTGAGTGGAGATGCATTTCAATGGGGTGAGAGAGAATAGCAGCCAAAAACTGTCACCAAGCATATATCACAATCCCATTCATGTGAACTTGAAGGAAACCCACTTCATACGTCTGCTTAAAATCAACCTGGGGCCATTTGGTTAAAAATAATTGCAAAAATAGCTCATAAAAGTGAAGTTGGTTCTGGGAAAAAGTCATAATTTCTTTCTTTGCACACTCCAGTTGATATTATATAAGTTTATACATTTAATACTCCAAGTGCTTTTTGGGGCCACAATATTTAGGGTCCTCATATCAGCTGTGTTATACACCCTTCAGAGGTTGAATGAGTTGCACAAACGTTAAACCTATTCTGATTAGTAAGCTTGTGAACACCCACATTGTTTCCCACCTACGCTATTTGCACCCTTCAATCTGTCCTGTTCTCCAGATTGCACGCCTGAATTAGGATGCTAACATGAAGAGGGGTTCGATAATCAATGATTTAATTCACCCATTTGGTCAGATGTTTTGTTGTTTGCCATGTTGGGCCATGACATCAATCTTACAGTTATGTAAGAGCGCTTCAAGAGTGAAAGCATGGAAAATGCCCTGAGCTTTTTCACAGAGCATGGCTATTTATAGACTGTATGAATTATATAGTATAGTTTTGAAGAAGATGCTGCTGCGTTTTGTGCTGCAAGTGTATATAAACAGTCAGAGTTTTCATATCAAATCCATTTTGATATTTTCTTCTTTTTAAAGAATAGATCACACACAAATAAAGTTGTCATTTATTTATGCATGTTGTTCCTAGGCTGTATGATTTTTAGGGATGCACCGATATTCAAATTCTAGCCAATACAATAAGCTGATAAATATTTTCTGATAATTGTGTTATGGCCAATAACTGATAAATGGCTATGGTGTTTATACCTTTTACATAATTAAATGTTTTCATTATTTTCACATAATTTTTTTTTATTTTTATATTGTACATATCTGAAAATATTTTGTCTAAATAAATGAAAAAGAAAACTCTAAAATCGTTACATTTTGGCTTGCAACATTATAATGTACAGTATTAAAAAAAAATACTTTATTGATATTTTTTTCTGAAGATTCATTAGAGAAGCATTTACATCGATACCATATTGGTTAATGGCTGATAATTTTTCAAAATTATCGGTATCACCGATAACCACCATAGTGCCAACCTAATGTCCATCTCTAATGATTTTCTTTCCAAGAATGTTTTTTTTTTTTTTTTTTTTTTTGTATTTTGTTTAAAGGAATGTATTGTCTAAATGAAAAATAAAATAGTAAAATTGCCATTGCAACACTTTAACGTTCAATATAAAAAAATAATGAAAAAAATGCATTTGACATTATTATTAAATTAGTGTTTAAAGATTCATTTTAAGTGGGCATTAGATAATGGAAAATGTAATATAAATGTAAAAACAGGGAAAATACGATTATTTATTCTTGAAAGAAAATCTTTAGTAGCGTGTTACAGCAGTACCATATCGGTTATTGGATGATAATTTTTCTAATTTATCGGTATTGCCCTATACCCAGTATAGTACTGATGTAACTTGCATCTCTAATAATTTTTTTAACCTTGTCATGTTCATTCATTCAGCCCAAAAATAATAAAGTTGCCCTGATAACTGTAGCCCTCCCCATTCAAAATCTCTCTCTAAATGATATGGCCCCTACTACTTAGTTTTCCATTGGCCTACCATGCATGAGAAGCTCAGCGGAGCCAAAGCAGAGCGATCAATTGTGTTTGCCTTGCCTAGCGTGTGCTTCATCGCTGTGCTTCCGAGAGCATGAGATTACAAGAGATGGATAGTGACAGAGAGAAAGGGATGGAGGAGCTCGAGAAGGACTTACATCTGGACAAGGCACTGACTGTGATCTGGAGTGAAATCCACTGTCTCCATGACGACATTGAGTTCATGATGGATTTGATACGAAACGTAAATGAGCATGAGGAACAAGCTTCACCTCATCCCATGTATCCTCCCTTCCCCAGCCTCTTGGTTTCCCAAAGTTTGTGTTTGGGCTAGAAACCGCTCAACCTAGTGGGCCTGTAGCTGTTTTGGTGTGTTATTTTCATATGTGCTTAACACGGATCTGTTTACTCATCCTCAAATTAGCAAAATTCCGTGTTATCCTTTGTTGTGGTATCCCTGTATGTGAGATTAGGAGTTAGGCTACACCAAGCCATTATCCACTGGAACTAATGTTAATATTAGCATAGCCTTTAATATCTTTCCTCTGAAGTCCCCCTGAGCCCTGTTTTGAGAGGGATAACTGTAATGGAGGAGCCGTTCTGCTCTTTAATCAGTGGAATGTGGAGTAAAGCTGTGTTCTCTTCCAGCAGAGGAACCTGGAGGGTTATGTCGGCTTTGCCAACCTCCCCAACCAGGTGTACAGGAAGTCCGTGAAGAGGGGGTTTGAGTTCACACTCATGGTTGTCGGTAAGTCGCAAAATTCTTTTACCTACCTGTGAGAAAGTCATTCTATGAAAAGTTTGCATATTGAAGTTTTCGTAAGATTTTAGACATCTATGAAATAAATGTTGTGCTTCCATTTCCAGCTAAATTAAGTTTGGATGTAATTAAGTCTTCAAGTTAAAAAAGTTAATGCAGATTTTTATTAATTTTTTTTTTTAACAAAAATTGTATGTAATCATGTCTTTAGAAAACACTCAGGAAATATTCATAAAACGTTAATTGCTGACATTTACAGTTCAATTTTACATGGCAAGTCAAGGTTGTGAAACTAGAATATGTTTGTTAGAAAATGATTTGAACGCTGAAATTTTGTAAAATTGATATACTAAATTCTATTTGGATCTATTATTTATGATGCCATCATGGTAACATGAGTTAAACTTTTATGATACCAATGACACAAAAAGATGAAAACAAAAAAGATGAGATTTTAAGTTCTTTCACATTCACGTCTTGAAAGAATGATGATGTCAAAATTAAGTTTTCAGATTTGTGATAGTTCGTTACGGAAAAAATTGTCAAATATGATGGTAACAGGGTTGTCGCATAACCTGGGACACAAAATGTTATTTTAATAATAATAATAATTTAGTCAACTAAAATCTTAAAAAAAAAAAATATGAAGACAAAATGCTGGCTTTTAATTCCATGTATCTTTTTCATCTAATTTTGCATATTTGATGATAATATTTGAGTGAGAACAGGCCTAAAACTGCATAAAAAAGCAATTGAAAAATTGAGGAAAAAAATACATAGTAATGTCATCAGTGATTATTTGAAAAAGTCTTTCTTCACGTACACGAGGAACACAAATGGCAATCATGTTGTAAAGTGGCACACAAACAATAATCTGTCTGTGGCTTTGAATGAAAGTGTTTTTTAGCTGATGAACGAATGAATAAATGCCCACATTCAAGAGTAGATATATGAGGAACGTTGTGATGATCAATACTCTTGTCCCCATCACACACACTCTGTGGTTTGGATGCTGTGACTAAAGCTGTATTGGAAATATGGATCTCGGTGAAGTAACTGTCATGGAGCATTTCGCCATAGCAACTAGGTTTGTGTTTGTTTGCACTTGCAATGGGTTTGCTTTCAAGCTTTGGTGTGAAATAATCTCTTTCTTTTTTCTGTTCCTCTATTCCTTTGTCTCTCACTCATTCCCTTCCTCTGTTATATAGGCTTGTCTAGTTTGTGGTTTCCTGTTTGGTAAACCGGCCTTTTGAGACGCTTGTACCGGTGCCAGGTGTTGAGCCGGTTTCAATGAGTCTTTGTAGAAAGCTGTGTTGCCTTCAAGATGTGTGGCCCTTTAAGTAAATTTACAGTGATCGCAAGTGAAAGGTGCAGTCACATTAGCGATGTTTTAGCAAACTTTTACTGGTTAAAATGGTCTGTTGTCATTATAGTAGCAAAGTTACTTTCAAACCAAGCAGCTTTCTGTTCATCAGCGCGGTGAATTTGTGTGACCAACTTGATCACGAACAAAATCTGCATGGGGAACTTTTTTCGAAAGCAACGAAATCACTGGATTTTATCCACAAAATTTCGCTGCGCTCCAGTTAATATGACTTAAAATATGAAACTTTTATTCCCACTTTTTTGTTGGCATTTTAGTCTTTAGCTCGTCTGTATCTTTTTTTGTTTTTGTAAACATTTAAGATTACAATTTGAAATTTTATAGCATGTTCAGAATTCTGGAACCAACAGTATTTGGAAACAGAATTGCGATCTTGCAGATTGTGGTCTTTGTTTACATATATTTGCATGCTGGATGGGGATTGGTCTTGTAGTAAATATACAGTATAAAATACATTATAAACAGCAATATTGTAAAATATACTACAATTTAAAGAAATTATTTTCCATTTTTATACATTTTAAAATTAAATTCATTCATGTGATGGCAAAGCTTCGTCAGCATCATTACTCCAGCCTTTAGTGTCAGAAATCATTCTAATAAATTGATTTGCTGCTGAACAGCAACAACAAACAGATATTTCAACAGTAGTGTATATACTGTATAGCACCGCTGATCTTAATAAGTGCAAGTCTAGCAAGTATCAATATCTGTCTTTCTGTTAATAGTGTTAACAAGATTACCCCTCCACATAAATCATCTGGAAACATGATTTTGCAAGTACGTTCCACAGACTGGGCTGAGAATCTGATTACAGTCTCAGTATGTAATACATGTGATCGGGTCTAACTGGGTTTTGCATCTACTTAGAACTGTATTCAGCTACGTCTAGTGGCCTTTTAAAGGACAGAAATGAAAACTGTCGTCTTGTTCTCTTGTCACTCATCCTGACAGGCACCACAGGGCTTTGGCTGTGGACTCCATTTTTCCCTCCAAAATTAAGGGAGGAAAAAATCTGTTTCCTGTCTTTTCTGTCTCTCTCTCTCACTCTCCCTTGTTTTTTTTTTTTCCACAAGCATTTCCTTTCTTGAGCTTTCCCTCTCAAACCAGCTGGCAAAACGTTTCTTCAGGGAGAAAATGTTGGAAAATGTGAAGAGTTTTAGAGGTTCATCTGTCAAATAGAGTTATCTGAGGCGTGTTTGAGGTGCAAGAACAGGCCACAAAAAGATTGAAGAAGTGAAATGAAATCTTGAAGTTTGAAGTTCTTGTTAAAAATATGGTTTAGTCTATATACAGTCTTTTTTAATAACTGTTATTCAAGCGTGTAGAGGAATTCACACCTGTACAAGCAATGAATAGAAAAAAAACCCCGTAAAATTTCACGCATGTTTTCGTTAATTGTGCAGTTTGCATTCCTTCACAGTAACAACTCTGACAGCTGTATTTGGACAAAATTTGAGATGCGTGATGATTTTTCCAATTGGTAGCTGAAGTCTTCAGACGTGACATGTTGGTGAATTCCATGTTATTCAGAGATATTTTCAACAACACAGCAGCAGTTTGTCAGGTGTGGCTGTACAAGAATAGCTGGCACTTTTTTCATACACTAGCGTGTTGTAGGTTCATTTAAAAGTTCCCTGGCTGAAGCACAGACACACACAGGGAGGAGATTTTAATCGCTGGATTATGAAGCCAAAGCTTCCCCTCTCTGGCCTGCCAACAGGTCATCTAACAACCTGGTCATGGAGCTAAGCCTGTCAGACAGTCTTGGCTCACACATGCTAATGTGTCCGCCAGTGCACAGACAAACACTGACGGATCTCTGGGTTTTTAAACAAACACTCTTTTAAAGTTTCGTTCAAGTTGAAAAGGGGAATATTTTAAGTTTATTGGTGCAGGACTTGTTCTCAGCTCTTGATGGCTTGAGTGTATGAAGTAGAGTAACTCCATTATGCAAATCCTCTTTCACTCTACAGAAGCCATTGAAGAGTTTCATCATGTTGGAGAGATATTTGTTTAGATGGGATTTTAGAAATAAACAATTAGGAATTTGACGTTATGAAAGATGTGTGATGCTAGAAATGTGTGAAGTGGCCATTCTATTTCCAAAAAAACAACACAGTACTATTGTGAAATATAATTAAATGTTTTAAAATAATGAAACCGTTGTGCTGCTTTTGTGGAAACCTTGATTTTTTTTCCCCCCATTTATTTATTTATATATATATTTTTTTCAGGATTCTTTGAACAATAAAGATTAAAAAGAACAACATTTATTTGAGATAGAAATCTTTTGTAACATTGCAAATGTCTTTACTGTCACTTTTGATCACTTTAATGCATGCTTTTTTAATAAAAGTTAATTTCTTTCAAAAATGATCTTACTGATGCCAAAGATTTAAACAGTATTGTATGTGTATATACCGAATTTTAACCATATTTACTATATAACCATATTTGCTCAAGATAATACCACAGTAATTTATAATGTTAATTTCCCATCCAAAATACTTTTTTAAAGTTTTCATTTGTAAAATCCACCAAATCCATATCCCAGTGTGCTTTTGAGGTGTCTAATTGTCCCTTTAGTCACTGTCATCTTCAGCATATTTATGAAAATGATTTTAAGTTATTGCAAAACAGTGTAATCATATCCAATCGACTTGTAACCAAAATGCAGAATTCGTGACAGCTTGCATGATTTATTAAAGAACTTTAATATCTGTACTTTACACTCAGTGGTGAAATGTAGCTTAATGACATATTATGGAAAGTGATGTTCTCTAATGAGAACATGCAAATTATGCTTTAGGTCTCTGAATCTTTAAATCCTGGTGTAGGTTCCTGAAAAGAGTCCCCTGAAGTGTCCATGTGGTTGACATTCCGACTTTCAGTTGTTTGAAGACTTCTATGAATGAGAACTATGCCTTTTGAAGAACTATTGCTCTACCAGTTGAAACATTTCTTAATGCTGTTGTATATAATATTGCAGATTCAGAACAGAAATTGATGCACATGGCAGACACACAGTCCATAGCTTAGGTTATGCTGATTGTGCGCGTGCAGTGTGTAATATCACACATGTCACCTCATGGATCTTATTTTCAGTCTAGGGCTTCCTATTTGAAGTTTCGTGTGTGTGTCCATGGGAGTTTTTTTTCAAAGTGTTACTGATTGTTATCTCAGGCTGTTCGGAGATGAACTCTGACCTTTGTTGCCGAACAATGGATCTTATCACTACTGGAGCACCTCTCTGCAATCCAGTTAAACACACAGTGCTATCACACTTGCATTCTCACGTCCTTTAAAATCAGCAATAAATACTTGATCTGAGTGATTTCCGAAGCTCTAGTTTGTTCAAAATAATTAACAAATTATAATTATAATAGTTATACAAATTAAAATAATTTGTTCTGCTGTTTATTTGCACCAGCAGTTTGACTCTTATGTGTTGGGGTAGTGGGCCTCTCTTTTGCTCTCTGTCTGCTATCTGTTTGATAAAGGGTTAACAAACTGCATGGCAGAAGTGCTTGAGCCCCTTTTATGAGGAAAAAAGAGAGAGAGAGAGAACAAAAAAAAAAAACAGAAAGAGAGAGATGGGATAGCGGGGACTGGATGGGGGGCAGGGCAGTGGAAAAGAGGTGGAGGTGGAGGATCATCAGGATATCTAAGCCCAGTAATGGGCCCTGGGGTGCTTTCTGGCCCAAAGCGGGATGACAGGAAGATGTAAAAAGATGAAAGTCAAGAAGAATGTGTGGAATCTCTTGGAAAGTTTGTCCATTTGTCCTAGTCCTCCCATCCATTCAGGGTAGTAGCAATTAATAAGCGTAAAAAAAAGTATCTTTCAATCTCAGTAGGGAAGTTTGATTAATTGATGATTGATTAATTATCTTAAAGTTTTTAAATCCATGTTAAAGCACTTTTCTAAATTACTAAATGGATGGTTTGCCAAGGTAGAGCCCCCCCCCCCCCCCCCAAAAAAAAAAAAAACCTGTAATCATTTACTCACTTTCATGGCTTTTTAATCCTGTATGACTTTCTTTTTTTGAAAAGATATTTTGAAGAATGTTGGGAACCAAACAATATTCATTCATTCATTCATTCTATATATATATATATATATATATATATATATATATATATTAGGGCCGGGACTCGATTAAAAAAATTAATCTAATTAATTAGAGGCTTGTAATTAATTAATCGAAATTAATCGCATTTTAATCGCATATAAATATTTGACCTGAGAACAGTGAGAAGTAATTTTTTTTCAAATGGATTTATTGTATACCATTGAATAATGACTGAATACATAAGCTTAAGCAACAAAATAGTTTATTTTTGTTCAACCAAGTCTAGCAGACCAGTGCAATTTTTGCCATGAAGTGTAGCAATAGCATATTTAGAAACAATTTAGAAATAGTACATTTCAGAAATTCAGGAAGCTTATAGGTGCTGGAACCTTCTGTAAAGAGTTTTTTAAGTAATACACAATATTGTCAATTACATTCAGAACATTGGAAACCCTGACTATTAGAAAACATCTCTCTGTTGCTTCAGAGGCCATAACATACTAAGTCCAACTCTCAATAAACTTGGCCAAAACAATAAAGAGTTCAACATAAACTGTTGCCACCAACAAAATAATACATAGTTCAACATAAAGTGTAAAGTCCACGCTAGCTGCTATATGTTTTGCGTTGAGGAGATACTTAAGGCTCGATGTGCTGCGCCGGTGATATGCGAACGCTAGTTGGTGCTTCAGTATAATCGGTCCGCCGAAACGCATCCAGTGAGAAACATTCCGCGGTGCAAAAATAAGTTATTAAAAATGCGGGAAATTTTTTTCTGTTATTAATTAATCTTAATTAACGCGTTATTTTTTGTGTAATTAATTAATCTCAATTAACGCGTTAAAGTCCCGACACAAATATATATATATATAAAAATATGTATGTATGTGTATGTATGTGTGTGTATGTGTGTGTGTGTGTGTGTGTTCATTTTTCATACTATTTTTTTTTTTTTAGTTTTTTTTTAGTTTTTGTTTTTAGTTTTAGTCATTTTTTTTTAATGCGTGTTTGTCATTTTTTAAATTTCTTTTTTTTTAATAATTTTAAAAAAAATTTAAAAGTACTTTTTAATAAAATCTTAATTAAAAAAAAAATGTTAGTTTAAAATTTTAGACATTAGACATACTGCAAGGAACACAAGTGATTCAAATGCTTTTGAACACTATTCACCACACTTTTTCAAGCTAAATGCAAAACCGTGTCAAACTGGGTCAGGAAGTGATGCTAGCATGCACCTTTTACTCTGAAATGTCTGTTCCCCTTTTATCCTGTCTGGGTCTAGTTCAGCGTAAAGCCAGTGGAAATAGGGTGTGTTTATCCGTGGTTGTGCCAATCTGTTAGCACTGCTATAGATTTTTCCCTCTAATGGTTTTCCAGTGTCTCTGTTTGTCCCTGCTGGAGAAGCACATGTGCTGTATCTCTTTTGACTGGAGTAGTAACAGAAAGAGGATAAAGGGCCCAAAACCAGACGGGGAGGTGAGTTCGCTCCATTCATCCATGGCTCTGATAAAGGTCAGCCAACTGTGAACTAGACCTGGATCCTTGCTGTGTAACTGAAGCGTCTCATTTTCAGAGATCATGCGGACCGATATTTGATTAAAAAATTGGAAGAGGCTAATTGGGTCTGGCTTTGCCCTGAGGGGGTAAGAGGGAAAGAGAGGGAGAAACAGTGCTTTAGAGATATCTGGAGCTGGAGGCTAATCTACCTATTTTCACCCGTTAAAGCAGTGGCATCGGGATTTCATGAATACATCCTGCTGTGTGTGTGTGTGTGTGTGTGTGTGTGTGTGTGTGTACTAATACTAATGTGTGGTTTCTGTAAAGCACGGGCTTTAACCAGCCTAAGCTAACCTTTGGAAATGGTTTGAGCAATCAGATTTGCGACAAATTTTGATTTTTGTATGTTTTCACAAACATTTTATGTGGTTTTAACCAATCTATATTTTACCTGTGTAACCCTGTGTTTTTTTTTATCATTAACTTAAACTATTAAAAAGATGAAAAGTATTTTTATTATCTGATAGTCACAAAATACTTAAACTATTAAAAAGTAGTGATCATTTTGATAATTTAAATTTATACCATTTTAACCCTATTTTATTTTTTATCAAATAAAACTAAAACTATTAAAAAGTAGTGATCATTTTGATAATTGAAATACACCTGAAATAAAATATAGTAGATAAAAATCTTAAAATTAGAAATGTTGGCTTAGCAACTAACTGAAATGTTTAAGTACTAAAATTACACAAATAAATTAAAACATATATACAAGAGCACACAACAAAATTAGTAAAACATTCAAACTAAAAGTAAAATAAAAACTGAAAATATATTATCTAATTTGTAATATATAAATAATACTAAAATAACACTAGTCTAAATATACTTATGGAATATATGGAACTTGCAGTACATTATAGACAAATACATTTAAGTTTCTTTGAATTTTTTTGAAATGTATTTAACCGTCATCACTATTAAGGTAGTAAGTAAATCCTGCATAGGTTAGTTGAAAAAAAGTAAAGATGCTGTTTCCCCATGGTCTTGTGTGTTGGTACATGGCTTCCATTAAAATGCCAGTATAAGTGCAGGCAGACCAAACACTACTCTGTTTCTCTCTATCTGTCTCTCCTCCCCCCTTTCCTTCTCTTCCACTGGTCGCCTCAGTTTCAGGTTGCTGACGTCTCTCATCTTCCCCCAACCCCACACACATAGATGCTCTCACAGTCCAGTCACTCTGTCTTGTTTAGGTAAGTCTTTGTAGCCTGAGGCAAGGAGAAGTAAATTTACTTAGCAGACAGAGGGTGGGCTTGGTGTCTGTGTGTTATCTCTGGCATAGCACAGAGAATCTTTAGGTGTGTGTGTGTGTCCAAATGTTGAACTGTTTTGGCTCCATGGGACACACTGGTAACTGCTCATACTTTGGTCAATTTGGTTGATGTTGTAATAACGTTTATGAGTTAAATCATATAAATCATATAATTTACAATTAAAATATTCATATTCATATTTTAATAGTAGTCTTACAATCCAATCAAACATCAGTGAAAAAAATCAAATACCATTAAAAATTTGGTTTCATCTTACATATGGTAAATGTCCACATAGGGCCTGGTGTAGTAAACGAATAATCCAAGTTTTGGAAGCTCAGAAGCTGAGGATTATCAGTGGGAAGATTGTTTATTGAGAGAAGGAGCTTTGAACACCCCCACTTGGAGCCTAGGATCAAGCTTGTGTCAAAAACGTGGAGTGAGAATGTGTATTTGAGTGGGTGAGGATGGTGTACATTGGTGGTCTGTTCTGCCAGATGAGCCCAAGCGTTCCCTTCCCCCAATTCAAGAGATGTTCAGAATGACACCACCTTGTGCTCATCAGTTGTAAAGAGTAGTGTGGAGGTGGCTAGAGGGAATGGAGCAAGCAATGTTTTATTCCTTCGGAATAAAAGAGCTTTCTTTCTCTCACTCTTCCTCTTTGTCCGCAACATTTTCCCAATATACCCATGAATTTGCTGTCATTCGATTGTTGTCTTCGAGAAGAAACTATTGAAGTTCTGGCTAGGGTCCCACATGTGCCATTGGTTGGCTCAAAAACAACAAACTAATTGTGTGTTTCTGTGTGGGTGGATGAATGTGAGAAAGCTTGTGAGGATCTGTGGAGAATCTCTTATTCATCACCTCCTGATTTTAGTTATGGGTGTCTCCGTCTGTCTCTTGCATTTGGCATTTCATCCTGGCACAAGTTAAGCACAGCCACTTAACATTTTTGTTTCTTTCCTGTTCTAGGTGAGTCTGGACTGGGCAAATCCACGCTTATCAATTCCCTCTTCCTGACAGACCTGTACTCCAAAGACTACCCTGGCCCATCTCAAAGGATCAAGAAGACTGTTCAGGTATGTCTTCTTTAGCTGACCTTTGACTCCTGATACTGATCCAGTGCTCTTCCCTTTATCTACCGCTGTCTCTATGTTAGTGTTGCTCTCTCTTTCTTCCTTTACCTTTGACCCTTTATTTCCAGCCACCATTATCTTCCACTGCCTTGCAGCCAGATTTGACATAGAGAAGCCATGAGGGAGGCTACTGAAGTCTGATTTCTCATTCTCTACCTTGGATTGGGAGCTGGCAACCTTTTTGTTGTGAACAAAGTGCACCTTTCAAGTGGGACTGTGCTACCTAACTGACCCATTCAACTGTGCAACCCTATGTATAATGCAGATCTGTTTTCTTGCATTCACCCACTGTTGTGCTGCATGTTCCAATTTTTGGTCTGTCTGAGGTGGTCTTGTTGTTGAAACTGGTCTGCATGGTGCTATCAGCAAGTTGTGCAGATAAACAAATCCAGTCTGTGTTATCCAGGGGTTGCAGATACAAATGGTACACACTGCAGAACTCTGAGTAGCATTATTCTGATAGACTTTTTAAGTGCTTCTTATTAGATTAGCTGCATGGCTATGAGGAAGGATTGGGGCGTATTGCATTAATCACACTCCAACACCCAAGACTGCATTTTGCCTCATCAAGATCAAGGCAACCAACATGCAAGTGCATTGAGACAGCTGGAGTGCAGAGCACCAAGCAGGCTGAAGCAATCACAAACAGATTCCTGCCTTCTGAAGGTCCCAGGCCAGAGCAAATGATCCCAGACTTCCCAGAGGAAAGAGACAGCAGAGTTTTGACCTTATATGGAATTGATAAACAAGGCGAGAACAGATGCTGGGACTGGAACATCAGAAATGGGGGAGGAAACACTGAAAAGAGCGACTCAATTTAAGTGTTTTTTTGAAGAAGATGGGAGGGGCAATATGAAGGGGTCTAGATTCCTCTGGAGGCAAGTAGGGTTCAGTAGAAGGTCAAGAATTTTCCCACGAAACCCAACACCCGACAATGACTTTCCCACCACCCTTGAGATGGGACATGTTCCGAGGCATCCCAGCCCTTTCTGGTGTTTTAAGTGCAGCCACTCTCGGTTCTCCTTTATCTTGATGAACAAACTCTGTCATTGTTGACATCAAAACTAATTTCACTGTTGAGGTTTGGACTTTGGTCAGGTTTGGATGATGTCATTTTTGAAGTTATTTAACTGGAAAAAGCTATCCAATCATGCAAGTACAGCTCCTGTCTACTTGAATGGGGAAAGATCGAAATCTCAAAAACTTTTCTGCCATACTTATTTTGCAATAACACAGGGATGTCCAGTTCGGCTCCTGAAGCCACTATCCTGCAGAGTTTAGCTCCAATCTTAATTAAAATCACATGAACCAGTTAATCAAGGTCTTCAGGATTACTAGAAACTTAAATGCATGTGTGTTAGAGCTAAACTCTGCCAGATATTGGCCCTCCAGGATCAGGATTAGACACCCTTGCATTAATGTCAAATCACTAGGGCTGGGTACCGAGTTCGATACTTTTTAGGTATCGACCGAATTGCCTCGATACTATCGAGTATCGAAAAATGACATGTTGTTCGGTTCCAGATTTCGATACCTAAGGAGTAAACTCGTCAACGTCAGTGCTCAAACAAATACATATGAAATGCACAAAAACACACAAAGTCACACACGCACGCACGCATAAACTCTCCACGCGCATACTTGTATGAGACGCAAGCACACACACAAACTCGCGCACATACTCAATGAGACGGGAGCAAAAAAACACACACAAACTCTCCGCGCACATATTCATATGAGACGCGAGCACACACACATAATACCTTAAAAATGTGGAAAAGTCGATCAAAAGAATGTGGGTACATTTCTCCAGGCTCGATGCCAACAGCGCGCGATGCAGTATTTGCGGTAAAATAATTGCTGCAAAGACCGGTACCACGACAAATATGATGAAGACCCTGACAGTGCACGGAGTAAACATAAGAGCAGAAAGTTGCTCCGTCTTCGACTGGTAAATGAAGAGATACCTTGTTGATCACTTTGACAGTGTTTATATTGCAATAAATAATAACCTACTAAATGTACACTGCCGTTCAAAAATGTGTTGGTTAGTCAGAATTTTTTTTTTCAGTAAGGATGCATTAAAGTTATCAAAGGTGACATTAAAACGTGTAATGTTACAAAATATTTCGATTTTAAATAAATGCTGTTCTTTTGAATTTTTTATTCATCAAAGAATCATGAAATCATCACTGTTTTCATATTTCTGAAGGGTCATGTGACACTGAAGTAATGATTTTGAAAAATCAGCTTTGACATCAGGAATAAATGACATTTTGAAATATATTCAAATAAGATTTTAAATTGTAATACTATTTCACAATATTACAAGTTTTACTGTATTTTTTATTAAAATAAATTCAGCTTTGGTGAGCATGAGCTCTTTATAAAAAAATTTTGTTCCTGTGCTTTTTTTTGTTCCTTTGTGCACTGGCTAAGGAGCATGAGTCAAACTGAAAAAATAAAACCAAAGTTTTTCTGAGGTAATGTGTTCTGTAATCTTGTTAAAATGGATTTCATAAAATTGGTATAGAAAAAAGTATCGTTAGGAACCGGTGTCGAAACTAAGGTATCGAAATTGGCACCGGATCAAAAGATTTTGAACAATACCCAGCCCAACAAATCACCAATAAAATCTGACTGATATCATAACTGGTCTAGCAAATGCATGTGTCGCTTGTATCTGCCGTGTCAAACCCTGTCCCTAATGATGCCCTTGTGGTCCTCTACCAAGTCTACACTTTAATGATTGCCATATAGACTGTCAGGTACAAGTCGACTCTAAAGACAGCATCATTGAACACTACTGAGCACCCTTCTGAAACCTAAAATGACAAATGGGACACCCTTCGCCCTCATTTGTGTTCACACACAGGACAGGGTACAGGGTTTTAAATATGGCAATTTACTTCCTCTCATTTTTTTTTTTAATAAGTAGCCCGTCTTCTCGTCATATTGTATCTGTTCACATGGATCAAAGTTTGGTGGGTGCTTGTTTAGGTTTATTTGCTTTTCTCACCACTGTGCAGAAACCTACCAAACATAACCTCCACATCATCTTACAATCTGAATCCAGCAACTGTGGCATCTGTCACCCAACATCTAAACAAACCCATTCTCATTTGGAGCCATGATGTAAAACCAGGGGACATTGCTTGCTCCCACTGGAATTCAAAAGAAGATCCAAGGTGGCACCTCTTTGTTTTTACCACAGACTATTTAAGTTTTACCTGGATTTCACAAATGAAATCTCTGGCATTTAAAATTTTCTACTGCCCACGCTTTCCTCTTCAGACCCCATTTAACCTTCTCTGGCGCTTTCCCTGGTGGCAGGATTCTTTCCGCCATACACTTTGTCTTGAGCTGTTCCACCATGAATGCCCGTGTTATAAATTTGTCAGCCTGGCCAAAGGCCATGTGGTGATGTGTGGCTGTCTGGTCCTCTGTGGTCAGTTCAGGCAGGACACAGAGTCAGCTGCGAGAGTATTTATATTCCGAAAACAATCTGCAGTGTTTGTCAAAGCAGCCACACAAGGGCCACTCTGGTTGCGTCGAATGAAAGTCTTGACATTTTTGTGGCTGTGTGTTTCTACATTTTATTTTATTTCTGTTTCTGTGTTGCTGCAAAATGAAGTGGCCTGATGTGCCTCATAAACGTCCTCGCTTGAGCAAGAATGGAAGGGTTTTATCCACTTCTCTTTCTTCCATTTCCTTAATATTTTTCTTTCTCTCACTTAAGTCTCCTTAAGTCTCTCCTGTTTCTCCTTTCCACTCTCTCCTCTTTTTGAAGAACTAAGAAAGGTTGTGGTTGTTTTTGCTAGCCAGAAAGTGCATGTGTGAATGAGAGTGCAGTTTGAGAAAAAGAGGGTCAGCCAAAAATAAACAGTTTTTTTCAGGTTTTTACTGAAAGCAGCTGAAATAACTTCAGGAGATGAAGCTGAATCATAGTGACATTGGAGATGACTATTTCAGTGTCTCACCTTGGCGCCTAACCTAGAATGCAAGTAATGCACTCGCTAACAAAAAATGTAGAAGATGACGCAGAAACTCTCGCGAGACCACATTTGTTGCTAAAAAAGGGGAAAGATGTCGATTTAGTACTTGGCGTCATTTTAAAAACATAGACATGTTTGTCTGTAGCAGCAATGAATTGAAATATGCACCTTTTAATAAAATAAATTAGTCGATCTCACTATTTGGTGGACAACTAGATGACCATGTTGCCTTGTAAAT
The DNA here is from genome assembly GCF_018340385.1 of Cyprinus carpio. Classification (NCBI taxonomy): domain Eukaryota; kingdom Metazoa; phylum Chordata; class Actinopteri; order Cypriniformes; family Cyprinidae; genus Cyprinus; species Cyprinus carpio. The sequence goes on along the minus strand of NC_056596.1, from coordinate 7,174,472 downwards.
GTTATTAGCATCTTTTGTATGACATATACAGCTATAATGTCCATCAGTGTTTATGTTCTAGGGTCGTGTATGACCTTTTGGTTTGATGCAAATGCAAAAGTACACATTTTTATGCACAAACCAGTATTAACCTCTCCACTAACATGAGTGTTTGTGGTTTAGAATTAGTTAGCGATGATGTTGTGTCAGTGACATGAATCTGGAACAAACAGGCAAGGTTGCTGTCCCAGGCTAAGTCATACATCCTGTGGTGACAACTTGTGGTCCTGCTTTCAGGTGGAACAGTCCAAAGTGCTGATAAAGGAGGGGGGCGTCCAGCTCACGCTGACCATCGTAGACACACCAGGCTTTGGAGATGCAGTGGACAACAGCAACTGGTGAGTTTAAGAGTTTTGGGGGCATTTTGGATTTTTGGATAGGCAAATAACCTCCATTATAGTCGAAAGATAAAATCATGTTAGGTGTTAGATATGTTTTTACAGACTGTGATGCAATGACTTCGCCTTTCATCTCTCCTCCTGCCCTTTCTTTCAGCTGGCAGCCCGTCATCAACTACATCGACAGTAAGTTTGAAGACTTCCTGAATGCTGAATCCCGTGTAAACAGGAGGCAGATGCCTGACAACAGGGTGCACTGCTGCTTGTACTTCATCGCCCCCTCTGGTCACGGGTAGGTACTGCCTGCCGTGAATCAACCAGCTTAAAATAGAAGCACCACACACACACACACATCCTGATTTACACATTTTGCACTTAGTTCAGGAGTGGGATGATGTTTGGAATTTTGTACATGAATACTGTACAACTGTACAATGAAGGCATCAGTGCATTGATTTAAATGCATTAGCGGGTGAAATGGAGGACATATGAGCACAGATGGAGATGCACACTACCCACTCTCAGCTCCAAAAGCCTTACATAATGCCTACTAAACTGGGCTTGACGTATGATAGGTGTTGACTGGTTTATTTTTGAAAATAATTAGCTTGTTTTGGCTTGATTTTGCTCAAGATTATGATTTACTTTTTTTGTTTTGGGGAAAATTAACTGCAGGATTATTCTTTTTCTTTTTTTATTATAGTGTGTTTTTTTTAATCTTTTCGATGAAGTTTTCTGTTGTTTTGTGATTTAATGACTTTAATAAGTGGGAAAATCCACTATAAAACTCTGCAGTGCTTTATAATTCATAAGTATGTAGTTTATCATATATAATGGAAAAACAAAGCACTGTTTACTTTTATATTTGCATTCAGTGTAGTGTAACCCCTGTAGCCCTGTGTCTACAAACACAAGCTATTCTCTTGTGTGCCCTTTTTGAGATGCCATCATGAAGCAACATTCATATCTCTGTGACGTTTGTGTTGCATCTTCAGTCTTGACATTCCTGAAATTTATAAACAAACCCTCAGCTGGCCCCCAAAATCACAAAAACACACACAGAAACCCTGCTCAGTGTAAGAACAGCATCTTTGTCTGGAATCCCGAACGAAAGTGATGCAAAGAGAGACAGAGAGAAGCCCTCATTCCCTCCATGACATAATTTTTCTGGTTTGGAAGGAAACAATGAGGAAACGTTCAGTGCTGTGTGCTGACAGTGGCCCCTCTGCTCTGTTTATTCATCCCGTTTCTGGTGCCTGACTTGTTTCAGTTCTATTGCATGACTTCAAAGGGCACAGCTCATTTTTGTGTTTGGTTAATGTGTAAGATTTGCAGACTTATACAATGTTTTACTTAACCTTACTGTTATGGTCACTGTTCATTATATTCATATTACCCATGTGGAAACTATGTGCCTTTTTATTGTTTTATTCTTTTCCTTGTTCCGTGTAGTTGTAGTAGTTTCTATACTTTTGCTTGTAAGACTTTTCAGGATTATGAATTCATTCAGTTTTAAAGTTATTCCCAGAATGCACTATACTATGGTATGCTGTATTATATTATACTCTGTGATATTCTTTACTATATTCTATATGCTATACATAGAAGGGTATACATATATATACCACTAGGGGAAAATTGCAATAGGCACACACCTATATTTTATTTATTTACCTAATTATTTTATCAATTTATTTAGTTACATATTTATTAATTGATTTCTTTTTAAATTAATATTTTTTTACTTATGTATTTGATTACTTATTTTTACTTTATTTATATATTTATTTTTAATAATTGTATTTATTTTAGTTTTTTTTGTTTTTGACTTTCAGTATTTAGTAGGAAAGCATTAGTTGTGTCAACATTAAGAAGTTAAATATTTTAAAAATAAAAAAAAATATTTTGGCATAGTATAGCTTCGCTGTTTTGTACTGCACTTTATGTACTGTGCCTTGTTATACAATTTAGTTTAATTTAGTGATCTAAATAATGATAAGTAAGCAACACATGCTCACAAAACAAGTGTAAACTGTTAGATGCAATTCACTTGTATTCTCAATCTTTTTTTCAGACTGAAGCCTCTTGATATTGAGTTCATGAAGCGTCTTCATGACAAAGTCAATGTCATCCCCCTCATCGCCAAGGCTGATACACTCACGCCAGAGGAGTGCCAGCTGTTCAAAAAACAGGTGTGTGTGTGTGTTAATGTGTGATTTTTACATTCTTCAGGGGATGATTTGCATTTTACAATTTTTCTCAAGCACTACAAATTCTACTGTTCTCTCATCATTAGATTATGAAGGAGATCCAGGAGCACAAAATCAAGATTTATGAGTTTCCGGACACAGAGGATGATGAGGACAGCAAACTGATCCGAAAGATAAAGGTAAAGAGTCAGTCCAAAAGAAACGTACATAGTCAGATGTACAGCAGATAATTACAGACAACAGTAGTTTATGTATTTATATAAAATTTTAGATCATAGTCTAACTATGGAAAAGTCATAGCAATTAATGATTGACAGTGAGAATCCTGAAAAAAATAGTTCCTTGTTAGTTCATATTTCCTAATGGATAAACTGTTACCATATACAGTCTTATTATGAAACTTTACATAAATCTTACATTTTGAATCTGACAGCAGAAAAACAATAAAAGAAATGTTTTTGTCTTTAAAGTCTGTAATTATCCCAACAGCATCCACAATGTTGTTTGTTTCTGTAGGTTAGCTTGAGGTTATTATTGAGGGCATGCAAACTGCTACAGAACCAATTTAGTTGACTGACCCGCCTCTGGCTCTGAAGTTCAATAAGGATCTACGTCAGACCCCCGTGTCTGTCCACTTTCACTGCGTGCGGTCGATACAGGCTCACTTTAATTAACTGTGGTTTGTACCAACAGGAGAAGATGCCTCTGGCAGTGGTTGGCAGCAATGTGGTGATCGAAGTAAATGGCAGGAAGGTTAGAGGGCGTCAGTACCCCTGGGGTGTGGCAGAAGGTACGTTCTGCATCAACATGACCCATATGAGTTTGTCATGAGGACTGTACCATTTCTAAAGAAAACAGGGGTGTTCCAGTGCATGTGAAACAAGCTTGCTGGACAAATTTCCTCTTAGGTTGAATGTCCAACCTGAGGGATTCTGGAAAAGGGAGGGCGACGAGGTGTTAGGTTTTACCGAAAGAAAGATTGTCACCCCCTATTTTCATCATAGGCCACAAATGACTTGTTGTGGTTTTACTTTCCCCACATTTCTTTCTTTACAAAGCTCCCCTCCCTGAAAACTATTTCATTTGGAATTGTTGTTGTGTGGTGAGCGAGTGTCTTTTTTTTTTTTTTTTCCTTGGTTGTTTACGTGTCATTCTTTCTTTTCTCTTTTTTTTTCTTTCTGTCTGCTCTTTTCCATGACTGACAGAGGGCATTATTGGTAAACAAACCCATTTTTCATTTATACGCTCTTCGTTAAGGCCTCCCCCTCTCCTTCCTCTTTCACCTTTTTGCTGCTCAGAATCTTTGCTGATTCCCACATATAAAATATACAAACACTCATCTCTAACATGTGTATCCTTTACATGTTATAACATCTTAATTATCCTTTATGTATTTATGTATGACATAACTAAAAAACAATATATCAATATTTAAACATCATATAAAAAACTCACCAATATATAATATTTACAAAATTATAAAAAAACAAAAGCATTTGAGAGTTTTGCTAATATTTGATATGTACAAAGGGATCAGAAAGTGTGAGACTAATGAATGCTTTTGTTGTACTTAAAAAATAATAATTTAGTATATATTACACAAGCAAAAGGTTTGAGTTTTTTAAAACTACATGTGTGTATGTAAATAATATACATGCATAATAGATCATGTGTAATGTGTGACCAATAGGAAATGCATTTCTGATTTAATAAAAAATATAATTTACTAAGTATTAAAAAAAGTGTAATTCTATAATATAAATAATATAATATAAAATAATTTAACAAAAAAAACATCTTTCAAAAAACAAACAAATTTATTTAATAAATAATATATAATGTGATTAGTAATGTTTAAAAAATATATTATCATATGTGTCTGTGTGTGTGTGTGTGTGTGTATATAAATTACAACTGACTTTAAACAATAACATAATAATAGAAAATAAGCAATTGAAAAGATTTGAAATATATTTTTGATATTTTGTATAAAAAAAAAGTTTTTTTCTAAAAATAAAAAAATCCTAAGTTTTTTTAAGATTATATTTACTAATGTGGCAGTATTAATAAGCAGCAATATTTACCTCATGATTATATTTACTAATGTGGCAGTATTAATAAGCAGCAATATTTACCTGCCGATATTTTGTGTCTCATGAGGAGGGAACACAGAGCTTGTCTAATAAACATAAATGGCCAATTTAAAATTACCTAAATATTTATGTTTCTTAATTTGATTTCCCAACAAAATCATTGCAAATACATAATAAATATGTGATATATCACCCAGCCCTATTCTTATGTTTAAATAAAACCTTGCATCCAGACATGCATGCCTCCCATTACTTATTTCCAACCCCCATTATAGATTTCAATACATTGAGGGGTACAAAATGTACCCCTGAGGTCAAAACATTTATTTTCTTCCTTTACATACATATTTTTTTTTATTATAGTACATTGACATCATCATTTATAAGTATTTCTGCCTCAGAACTCCGATGTGGGGTTGACTCAGTGCTAATATTTCCATTCTAACCTCAACGCTGTTATAATATATGATGTAATATAAGGGATGCCGTTTTGGGGCACCGTCTATCCCTGTCAGCCTCAGGAGTTTTCTGTCCCGTCAAAGTGGAAATTACAAATCCCATGATCCCTTTAGACGTATGAGTCCACCCCTGCCCCTTCTGGTCTATCTGCTTGTCATCGCTATGCCATGTAACCCCTCCAACAACACACCATTTTTAGTTGTAGTAGCCCATGAATCACAGGTTGAGTGGGGGTTCCCAAAGGAGTGACTTTAGTCCCGCCCCTCCAACTGCTCTCTCACAGGTAGGTGGTTGTAGCAGATGATTGACACATGGGGTGGTCAATCATCATGAGTTCTCCTTATAGGTAAGATGCTTGCTTGGTAAAGCATCGTAGGGCTCTATAACTGCTGTAACGGTGCAGGTTAGACTTGCAGAAGATTTCATCCTTTAACCATCTTTCAGAAAACAGTGTCTCTGGTCCTTTTCCAGAATGCCATGTGATGACAACGATCGTACCTGTGTATGATCACATAACAGCGATTATGTGAACTGCTAACCTGCTGTTTATTTTTGTGACTGTTTAACCTTTTGACATATTCAGTTTTGATGTCTAATTACTAAATTGTGTTTTTCTTTTAACTGGCAACCACCTGACCTGTGTCTGTTGATTTTTCATTTGTCTGATATTGATTAATTGATTCATTTTCTGTTCTGTCAGCAACCTCATTGTCTGATCCTGTTTGCTTTTAAATGTAGAATTTATGTTTTAAGTATTTTTTAAAAAATTAGGGATGCACTGATTAAAGTTCTCTCTCAATAATTATTTTCTTGTTATAGCTGATAATTAATAAATGGCTAGTGGTCGAATTTTAAACATTTATATATATAAAAGAATATTCTTAGTAGGCACCACAACATTCTGTCATTATATTTATGTTATGGCCGATAATTGATAAATTGGCCAATAAAAATGCTACAAGTGGATGTAGGCACCACAACATTCTGTCATTATATTTATGTTATGGCCGATAATTGATAAATTGGCTAGTGGTCAAATTCTATATAATTTATTTTTACTATATTAAATAATTCTTAATTATTTTCCTGTTATGGCCGATAAAACATAAACGGTTAGTAGTAGAATTCTACACTATTTTGTCTAAATAAATTAAGAATAAATACTTAAAACTAAAATAAATAGTTTAAAATGCTACAAGTAAATTTAAGCATCACAACATTATCTTGTACAGTATGAGTTTTAAGATTTACTAAAAACGCAAAAGTTACATAATTGTAAAACTAGAGGAAATTAGCCTCAAAATAATATTTCCATTATTGATTTATACTGGCGAATTATAAAACATCACCCGATAACTGATAACTGGTATTGATATATCATGCATCCCTATTAAAAATGGTTTTTGATGGCATCTTTAATCAAAATCTCATATTAAGTATCTGTCATAACTGCATACATTCACAAAAATAATGCATTTTCCATGTCAACTTTTATTGTTACACTTAACAGTTTTACAGCATTATATGTTGTAGTCCTACACATGAATATGCAAGTAGTGCCTACTTTTCTTTTTAAATAAGATTTTGGAATTTTAAATGAAATCTGAAAAATGAAATGTTAGGGTTTTTAAAGTTTTGAATTCATTCTGATACTAATAATATAAAACAAAAACATCCACCTCTTCCAGTTTAAAACGATAACCACTATCACTTCAAATTCACAATCAATATGAATAATCACATAAGAAAAAAAACAACTAAAGGACACACATGCAGGACCTAACCAGGCACGACCTGACAACAAATACTGAAAATATAGAGAAGTTTTATTTTCTGACAAACTGAATTGGAGTTTTTAATCAAAGTTTAACCTGTCATCAAACAATCCATTCCAGGACACACATGCAGGACCTGAAGGACGTGACCAATAATGTTCACTATGAAAACTACCGGAGTAAGAAACTAGCAGCTGTCACCTGCAATGGGGTCGACGCCACCAAGAACAAAGGCCAGCTCACAAAGTATGAAAACAGTTCTATTTTTAGCTCAATGTTTTTCAGTTTTTGTCCTGAACACACTTCCTTGGGATTGAGTCTGCAAAGTTTGTCGAGGCTCTCCTGTAGCCCATTCACTACAGAGGATCTATTGATGAGCAAGTGATGTAATGCTAAATTTCTCCAAATCTGTTACAATTGTTGCAATGTCTCTCTTGTAGGAGTCCCCTGGCCCAGATGGAGGAGGAGAGGAGGGAGCACGTGATGAAGATGAAGAAGATGGAGACAGAGATGGAGCAGGTCTTTGAGATGAAGGTCAAAGAAAAGAAGCAAAAACTGAAGGACTCTGAGGCAGAGGTGTGTATTCGAGGACGCTTGTGTTTGGTTTCTAGTTCCAAATAACATTTATTTTTTTTAGCATTTGTTCCCGTTGCTCTCCATATTTCTCATGGATAATATCACAAATACTTAACTAAAAATCCTTTGACATCTTTGATGCAGTTGGAGCGGCGTCACGAACAGATGAAGAAGAATCTAGAAGCTCAGTATAAAGAGCTTGAGGAGAAGAGGCACCAGTTTGAGGAGGAAAAAGCCAATTGGGAGACCCAGCAACGCATCCTGGAGCAGCAGAAACTTGATGCATCAAAGTGAGACTCTCGCTGTTCTTTCAGCTCAATTCTTCAGTGTCTTTCTCTTAAAATAGCCTTTCTGTAACTCTCTGCATTATTCAGTCCCTAAATAATGCAGCTAGCAAAACAATATTTTAAATAAGGAACTGCACTCGTGCACAGAAGTAGAGGCTGACTGTCCCATTTGCCGCTTACACATTGATAATCTGCATTCAGAATTAACCATCAACCAGAAATAAAAAAAAAAAAAAAAAAATTTTAGTATTTAAAAAAAAATAATATTAATATATTAAATTTTTATAATATATATAGTATATTTGAAACATATTTTATTTTATATATTTTTTTAGATTAATATTTTACATTTCAATTTGATAAAATGCATGATTTAATAAATTATATGAGATATTGAAGATAATTCTGCATATTGTGATTTGTTTTGAACTTAATTGTAGTAAAAACATTCAAAAAAAAAAAAAAAAAAAACAAATTAGTAGTGTATAGTATTGCAGTCAGTATACATAACAAGCAGTGGCATAAAAAGAAAATAATAATATCAATCATTAAAAATTTAAATAGAGGACATGGAAAAATATTGAAATTTACAGTAACCATAACTAACAATTTATTATCATAATCAATTTCTTCATTAATGTTTTTGTCTTTTTTTTTCTCAGGACAATGGAAAAGAACAAGAAAAAAGGAAAAATCTTTTAAAGACATCATGAAGCTCCATTCCTTATAAAACCAGAAACTCCTTGCATCTCTTTAGATGTTCTGATGTTTTATGACCCCATAAGAAACACATGCTGGAGTGCTACATTACAGTTTACTGCACATTCCATTTCAACATGAATGAAAGGAATGAAATGTAGGATATTTTTATAGTCACATCCACACACGATATCATCGCCCTCTTCTGGTTGACTATTATATTGCACCACATGCCCAGTATTTCAAGTTTATGTCTCGACCTTTCGATTAGAGTGAGAATATTGACCAACATTCATTTGAAACTTTAAAGTGTGGTTATTATAAACAACTCTTTATATAAAAAATAATTACAGAAAATACAGACATACACATCCATCCCTTCCACACACACACACACAACTTATAAGATGGTCTCGTGGTAGGTTCGTATGGGTGTGATGGAGAATCGGACAGACAGAAGCAAGTGCAACGAATTAATACAGAGCTAAGCATGTATGTGTTGAAAGCAAGGCTATGGATCAATGGATTTTGGTTTCTGCTGGTGTGTGAGACATGATGTTGTGTGTTTCTTTGGGGTCATAAACATTTGAAGACCTGTTTTAACATTATTGCACAGCTAAATTATGACAATAACAGTTTCCATGTGTTTAAACCCATTTGCTGGCTGTGTAAGTAGATAATTGTGTCCCTACCATAGATGAGGTTATACAAAATGGCGTGATTGTCAATATTAATAACAATAGTCGTTTTTTGATATGGATGGATATAAAATAATTACAAAAATATTATAGGAAGTTGCTAAAACATTCTGCCTTAAAATTGCAGACTTTTACGGCATTTGTCTGCTCATGTTTTATTCTCTTTTTTTTTTTTTTATTGTGAACCGATTATGTTAGATGTCCCTCAGTCTATTCCTAAACTGATCTGAGACCAGTTTGTTTCATTTTAATAGTTGGGACTTGGATTTTTAGTCGTTATGGCTGGTTCCTAGATCCGGGCTTGGTGCTCACTTTTAACCCGAGTGAGTTCAGTATATCTAAACAGATGTTATTTTTAGCCATACTCACCCAGATTAACCCTTTATAATAAACTCACTTTACATTCTAAAATGTAAATGAGAGTGGAAGCGCTCTTTGTTTGTTCTGTTGGATAGTTTAGATTTATAACACATCACAGGCCCCAGTTCTAACACATGCCAAACAGCGTATAGACAGCAACGTGCACAAAACTCTCAATGCAAAGGACAATAAAGAGTCCCTGTATGCCTCTCGAGATCACACACACTGTTATATATTTTGAAGGTTTGTCATTGCACAAGTTTGAACACTCTGTTCTTCCTGATGTGGATCACTAAAAACCACACAGATGCTCTGAAGTATGTTTAGTTTAAGAAAAATAAAGAAAAAATAAATCAGACAAAAAGAAAATCTGTTCTTTAAACACTCTACACTTTTTTTTTTTAATAGTAGACCTGAACATGGCTCTAGAGATGTTTGTTTTCTTATTATTTTTTGTATATGTATACGGTTTTCAATTTCTGATTGTTTTTCTTCCCATTTTATCTTCATCTGTTATTCTTTCTGGCTAACTGTACATTATTAAACATGAGAAGTTATGCTGATAATGATCATGTTGTCTTTTCTTATCAGTATTTGATATGAAATCATGTCAAGACACCAGGTAATCTCTGCATTTCAATATTTCTGAGCATAGGTTCCATTTCTGCAAAATGAGAAGAGTTTTAATATTTTGAGGTTTTTATTGGCCTAATATTGTTCTATGTTGAAGAGGAAATAAAATATAAGACTAATCTGGTATGATATAATTTATTTTTATTATTATATAAAAAAAATTTTGTAATATCATATTCCAGTATCATTGGAATTTTTCTAAATTATTTATTTTTATTATTTATATTATGTTTTATTATATTTATATATTTTAGTTTAAAAAAAATCAATAAAATTTAAGCAATTTAGTCAAACACTGTTGTTGAGGTTTTTAAATGTGTATTTTATTGCGTCTTAGTACATACGCAAAACATTAGCATAAAACCAAAAATACTCAAACCAACAGCACCACTGCTCCTTCAGAAAACAGCAGAACAGTATTTGAAAGTCCTTAAAGTTTTTTTTTTTTTTTTTTTTTTTTTTTTTTTGGTAGCACATCACGTTCCTAAATTAACTATTTTCTGAACTAGGACCATATTTGGAAACAGAACTCACAAAAACTAGTGTAGATTCACGCCATTTCTGGTCCTGTCACATTATCTCGGTCAATGAGGATCAAAAACGCATTTAGAAAGGAAATGATTCTGAACAATAAACATTATTATTTTGGATACAACTGTTGCATTTTCGCTGATAAAGCTCATGTTTCTCTATTAATATTTTCACACAAAATTTGCCTCTAGATGTTGAAACATTTAATACGGTTGTTTGAATTTCTGTGACAAAATATATTTTAAAATAATATTTGTGGAATTTGGAAATTATGAAACTGAAACAACACCTTTAAGAGATTAGAGAAGCTGATAAAACAACAACAACATTGTTCTTCAGAAAACAGATTTTACACTAAATATGAGGGATTTTTCTGCAGAACAACTGTATCCTTGTGTTAAATTGTGTACAGCTTTGTAAATATGTAAATAACTAATTCAGACTACAAGAGAACCCACTTTGAGTTTCAGAAGTCCAGGCCATGAGCAGGACCAGTCCAAACACCAGAACACAAGATGTTCTCATGGTTTCTGATCTGAAGTTGATCTGCAGGCTTTGATGATGAGTTTTTGGAGAAATCTGAATGAATTAGAGTCTGCTTCATGCTTTAAATATTTTCGTGTTGTTATAGAAACTCAGATCTGAGGTTTGATAAGCACTGAGAGGTTTCAAACACCCACCTTTCCTGAGTTTCCTGGACCTACAACCACACACAAACCTTCTAGTATGTTGTAGTATGTTGCGATAATAGAAAAATCATCACAAAGATGCCGTTCTATTCTTAAGGTGTGTGTGTGTGTGTGTGTGTGTGTGTATATATATATATATATATATATATATATATATATATATATATATATCTTAAGAATAGAATGGCATCTTTGTAATAATTTTGAATGTGTGTGTGTGTGTGTGTGGCAACAAAGAATACCTGTATGCCTTATGTAATCAGAAACTATATCTTTTCAGGTTTGTATTTATGCAAACATGTTTCTTTATTTGTATGTGTATACGCTAATTTCTGATTGTTTTGTTATCTTCGTCTTTTATTATTTTATTCTGCCTAACTGTACATTATTAAACATGAGATTTTATCTTGATTAGAGTTATACCATCGTTTCTACTATTTATGCTAATTTAATAGGCCTACATGAATATGCACACATTCAAATGAGTCTGACACCAGGTAATCTCATTGCATTTGAATATTTATTTGCATAGATTAAGTGCTAAATGAAAAGGTATCACTTTACAAAACTTTTCCATAAATGTTGAAATGAACATTAACTAAGATTAATAAATGCTGTAGAGGTATTGTTCATTCTTAGTTCATGTTAACTAAAGTAGTTAACTAATGTTAACTAATGAACTTTATTGTAAATTGTAACCAATGATAAGAGTTTAACATTCAGTTTCAGGAAATGTAAAAATGCATTTCTTTAGAAAGGACAGTTGTATAAAGCAGTAACGGTATTATTTTGTGCATAATGTATTGTGGTTTTATTTCTTAAGATGCATGATTCTTCATATATGTCTTTATCCAAGCCTTGTCTGGTTTCACACAAAGTTCTTTTTTTGTTGTTGTAACCCTGCGGGGGGAAAGATCACATTTTCATACATAAAATAATTTTTTTAATTTGTCTACAATTTAAAAGGAGCATTTGGCAGTTTTTCTAAATAATATATTTTAGTTAAATACTTACACAATGCCAGGGGAAGGGCAACGGGAACTTATCCTCACAGCACTCACAATTCTATTTTTTGGAATTTGAAAGTCGATAAAATTGAAGCAACACTTTTTGGGAACAGCAAGAGCAACTGTTGGTGAGATAAAATATATTGTCTAGTTTTAGGAGAGAACCATGAAATTGATCATATCCAACCATGTATAAAATATAGCCTAAATATTATTTTTATATTATTCATCCTTCAAAATAAAGGTCCTTTCTAGAACTTTAGGTTCCGTGAAGGACCTTATCTGGCTGGTTAATCAGCATATCAGTTTGTTTCTAGGTTTTGCTCTGTATGTTTTTTATCTTACTGGAGAATACAAAGTCCACTGACGAACATGCAAAGCTTCCACTATGGTACCTGGCTGTAAAATTCTTTTGTTTCTAATTTGATCCATTTTAATCACTTAAACTTTATGTACAACATCATGTCTTATATAAATAATAATTTAGTCAGAAGAAAAACTGTACTGTAAGAGAACTTACGCTGAGCCTCAGAAGTCCGGGCCATCAGCAGGACCAGCCCGAACACCAGACACAAAGAAGATGCCCTCATGGTTTCTGATCTGAAGCTGATCTTCAAGCTTTGATAACCAGCTGTTGCAGATGTCTGAGAAAGTCCAAGTCTGCACCACATTTTTAAATGTTTTTTTTTCGGATGTGATGCTAGATAGAAACTCAGATCTGTGGTTTGATAAGGAAATATACTGCATTCCCCCTCCTCTTCTACAAAGCCCACATAGAGAATTACATTTGCTATACTGGGTTTGCATGCTTTTTGCAAGCAGAGATCGTGAGAAGATAAAATACAGAAGTCATAAGTTTACAGCACATCTTCAGAGAGGGCAGTTTTTTGCTGATGCCCAACGCAAGAAAGAAAGTCATACGTCTTTTAATTATGTTCAACTTGTGTAACATTGTATAAAAAAAATTAAAAAAAATCCACATCACACTCTTTCTAAAAAACAGTTTCCCAAAAAGTGGTTTTTGAGATTTTACAACAAATGAATACCAATGAATACAAACAATCAAAAAATTAATACAAAAAAACATTTATTTTATTTTTTTTAAATTAAAAGGTTTTTGCAAAGAAATGTTACAGGTTTATACAAATGTGATTTAAATGTATAAAAATAATTATCTTTTTGGAAAACCCTGTATTTAAAAAAAATTGTGGAACAAATGTCATAATTACATTGTAAATTACAGTAATGTGATTTTTTTATAATTTGTTGAGTGTAATAATAACAACAGCTATGTAAATACTACTGAAACTTTAAAACTGATAAAAAATGTTTTTAAAGTTAAACAGGCAAATGTGCCATTATATTTTTGAAATATTTACTTAAAATCTTAGGGGGTACTTCAAGTAAATAATTTAGGTCAAAGGGGTTTGGCTGACAAAAAAGTTTGAAAACCCCTAGTCTAAAGCACAGAAGGACTGTACTTCGTCAGTTCCATGAGTCAGATTCACAGTGGCAAATTCATTTTCCACAGTCAGCATTTTTACAAAGGAAAAAAAAAGTGCATGCACTGACATGGGTTTTCAATATACAAGTATTAAACTAGAATGGAAACGTGTTGTAGTACATAATGGAAATAATTAGTGTGATATCTTTATGCAAAATTCATTATAGTCCCCCTGTAGTCAAAAATTTTATCCTTTAAAACTCATCTTTGATCTTCAAAATGACAAATTTAAACGTTTTTTCTAGTAAAAAAATAATTTTCTCTTGCCTTAAAATTGCTTGAATGCAACTCTACACCCTTGCCTCATTTACTATATGCAGATCTATGAATACGCAAATTAGCCCCGCCTCCACTCAGTCAAGCCTCCTGATCCACTAACTGGACTGTAGTAAATGCTATATAATGGCAATGGCAAAATTAGCTATATAGACCAAAGCCACTTCTTGTACCAGGCTGTAAACACATTTTTTCTGCTGTAAAGTTGGGCATTTTAACATTGGGAGTCTACGGGACTGACCCCCTTTTGGAGCCAGCCTCTAGCGGCCAGTTGATGAATTGCAGATTTAGTCACTTCCGTGTTGGTTTCACGAGACTGGAAGGTTGCCGCTCGATATTGACTGATAAAACTGTTTTTACTAGAGGACAACTACAGTTAATACTGTAACATTCGTTAAAGTTACTTACGTGACGATGTTGTGTCCTCAAAATGCCTTGAAGACTCAAATGCAGCCAAGTTTGTGATTCCATACTCGTGTGACATGCGGATGTCAATGCGGGAGAGGTGCGTCTGACTCCAGGCTACTTTTACACAGTGGTGGGCCAGCAGGGCCTTCTCTGCTTGCCCTATAAAAAATTAAATTGTGTAAAAAATGTTTTTATTATTATTATTATTTAGGTATCATTTTCATCTGTGTAATGTCCACAAAATGGCCTATGATTAGTTTTTTTGAGGTTGAACTAGAATATCCTACATAAAAAAAAGTCTGCGGCCAGCACATAGACTGTTTAAAAACAGGTCCAGCAAAGATGTCGAATCAAAATTGTAGCGAGCATTAGTGACAGAATCATCAGCCAATCAAATTTTTGACGTTCCATGACAGCCACAGCCTCTAGGGTCCAGCTATATGCCCAGTGATTCCCCCAGCCAGGGTTGCCAGGTTTTCTCAACAAATCCCACTTTATCTCGTTTCGAGGTGTCCACGTTAAAATTCGCGTTCCAGGAGTTAAATACACGTTTTTGACGGGGTTCTCTTGGTATAATTTCACATTCCAGGGGGCTAAATATCATGTCACTGAGGTGGCTTCAACCAGCAGACATGAAAAACAACCCGCGGCAACCTTGTTAAAGTAGCCCAATTTGGCAACACTGCACCCAGTGTTTAGTTGGGAATTTCTAAGCCGGTGTTGCCGGCGCCTCTACACCAGATCTTGTTGCCGATCTGCCTTTTTCAAGGCGCTCTTTTGCAAACAAAAGAGTAATAACTGAAGGATAAACTACTTAAACTGAATTCTCTAACAACGGTTTTGTGCGCCATTTCAAAGATTGCACCAATGAGTGGTTAACAGCTAGCACCGAGCGAGTTATTTGGCCATGTTTATTTTTTTTAACACGAGTAAGGGGACATGGAATGACAGACAGACTGACTTTATTTACAAGTGACAGGTGGGTACTTTATCATTTGACAAGTATTAAATCATGCACATTGTTATGGAGGTGTACGTGGTGCCTTGATAATAATGTAGTGTAGTGTGTGGATGTCCAGCATTTGTACAGTTTTGCTGCTGTGGGTGCGTCGTCATTTTAGAGTGACGTGAATGTTCATAATCACCCGTCTATTGGTGGATTACTTTTACTGATCCATGTAGGGAAATTTACTCTGAATTTAACCCCTCTCCATCTAGTCTACTGTTGAAACTGATCAACAGTCATTGTCGTTGAGAGTCTGTGTGCGGCTGTGGCATAATATGTGAATTATATGGCATATGGCTGGCGTTAGCTGTTACAGAGGTGGGTAAGATAGATGTGTAAGGGTATGTAGTTTACAGTTGCTTACTGAAGGCCCTGACTGAAACCCCACAGTACGCTACTGCTTTTACATTGCTGCTGCAGGTAATTATTCAAGTTAGCGGTTCTAAATACAAATAAATAAGCGCTAACAGCACATGACATCATGAAAATAGGAGGAAACAGTAAACAGTTAACGAAACATCTACAGAGAAAATAAGAACTGTTTACCGGATTAACCTGGCTGCCTTCTCAGTAGACCCTGCCGCTCGATATTGACTGATAAAAACTGTTTTTCATAGAGGACAACAGTTGTCATACTGTAACATTCGTTAAAGTTACTTACGTGACGATGTTTGTGTTCCTCAAAAATGCCTTGAAGACTCAAATGCAGCCAATGTTTTGTGATTCCAGATACTAGATGGCAGGGCCGCGGATGTCAATGCGGGAGAGGTGCGTCTGACTCCAGGCTACTTTTACACAGTGGTGGGCCAGCAGGGCCTTCTCTGCTTTGCCCTCATAAAAAAATTAAATTGTGTAAAAAAATGTTTTTATTATTATTATTATTTAGGTATCATTTTCATCTGTGTAATGTCCACAAAATGGCCTATGATTAGTTTCGTTGAGGTTGAACTGGAATATCCTACATAAAAAAAAGTCTGCGGCCAGCACATAGACTGTTTAAAAACAGGTCCAGCAAAGATGTCGAATCAAAATTGTAGCGAGCATTAGTGACAGAATCATCAGCCAATCAAATTTTGACGTTCCATGACAGCACAGCCTCTGGGTCCAGCTATATGCCCAGTGATTCCCCCAGCCAGGGTTGCCAGGTTTTCTCAACAAATCCCACTTTATCTCGTTTCGAGGTGTCCACGTTAAAATTCGCGTTCCAGGAGTTAAATACACGTTTTTGACGGGGTTCTCTTGGTATAATTCACATTCCAGGGGCTAAATATCATGTCACTGAGGTGGCTTCAACCAGCAGACATGAAAAACAACCCGCGGCAACCTTGTTAAAGTAGCCCAATTTGGCAACACTGCACCCAGTGTTTAGTTGGGAATTTCTAAGCGGGTTGTCGCCGGCGCCTCTGCACCAGATCTTGTTGCCGATCTGCTTTTTCAAGGCGCTCTTTTGCAAACAAAAGGAGTAATAAACTGAAGGATAAACTACTTAAACTGAATTCTCTAACAAACGGTTTTGTGCGCCATTTCAAAGGGATTATTATTTGAAGTGGTTAACACATATAACACAGAGCGTGTTTTTTCCACATTTATATTTTTTAAAAACAGTAATAAGGACACATAAAAACACACACACACACACTATATACAAAAGACACATGTGTACACTATATAATTTCACAAGTATTAACTCATGCACATTGTTATGGAGGTGTACGTGGTGGTTGATAATACTGTGGTGTGTGGATGTCCAGCATTTGTACAGTTTTACTGCTGTGGGCGCGTCGTCATTTTAGAGTGACGTGAATGTTCATAATCACCCGTCTATTGGTGGATTACTTTTACTGATCCATGTAGGGAAATTTACTCTGAATTTAACCCCTCTCCATCTAGTCTACTGTTGAAACTGATCAACAGTCATTGTCGTTGAGAGTCTGTGTGCGGCTGTGGCATAATATGTGAATTATATGCATATGGCTGCGTTAGCTGTTACAGAGGTGTGTAAGATAGATGTGTAAGGGTATGTAGTTTACAGTTGCTTACTGAAGGCCCTGACTGAAACCCCACAGTACGCTACTGCTTTTACATTGCTGCTGCAGGTAATTATTCAAGTTAGCGGTTCTAAATACAAATAAATAAGCGCTAACAGCACATGACATCATGAAAATAGGGGGAAACAGTAACAGTTAACGAAACATCTATAGAGAAAATATAACTGTTACCGGATTAAACTGGCTGCCTTCACAGTAGACCCTCTGCTTTGCAGCACAGTTAATGATATGCTAAGGATAGGATCCCTTGACGCGATTGGTTATTGAATTTTGTGACGTATCCAAAAAAAAGGTGCCGATTTATATTTCTTATGTGACTGAGCTAAATAGCTGTATATAAATGTTGTTATAACTGGCATGTTGTACTGCGTAACATAATTAACTTTTTAATAACTTTTTAATTTAATTTAAATTTAATTTAATTTAATTTAATAAAAATTAAATATATTAAATCTTTTGGAGAATGTGAATATACAAACCCGATTCCAAAAAAGTTGGGATACTGTACAAATTGTGAATAAAAACAGAATGCAATGATGTGGACGTTTCATATTTCAATATTTTATTTCAGAATACAACATAGATGACATATCAAATGTTTCAACTGAGGAAATGTATCATTTTAAGGGGAAAATAAGTTGATTTTAAATTTCATGGCATCAACACATCTCAAAAAAGTTGGGACAAGGTCATGTTTACCACTGTGTGGCACCCCCTCTTCTTTTTATAACAGTCTGCAAACGTCTGGGGACTGAGGAGACAAGTTGCTCAAGTTTAGGAATAGGAATGCTGTCCCATTCTTGTCTAATACAGGCTTCTAGTTGCTCAACTGACTTAGGTCTTCTTTGTCGCATCTTCTTCCTTATGATGCGCCTAATGTTTTCTATGGGTGAAAGATCTGGACTGCAGGCTGGCCATTTTAGTACCCGGATCCTTTTTCTACGCAGCCATGATGTTGTAATTGATGCAGTATGTGGTCTGGCATTGTCATGTTGGAAAATGCAAGGTCTTCCCTGAAAGAAGCGACATCTGGTTGGGAGCATATGTTGTTCTAGAACTTGGATATACCTTTCAGCATTGATGGTGCCTTTCCAGATGTGTAAGCTGCCCATGCCACACGCACTCATGCAACCCCGCATACCATCAGAGATGCAGGCTTCTGAACTGAGCGCTGATAACAACTTGGGTTGTCCTAGTCCTCTTTAGTCCGGATGACATGGCGTCCCATTTTTCCAAAAAGAACTTCAAATTTTGATTTGTCTGACCACAGAACAGTTTTCCACTTTGCCACAGTCCATTTTAAATGAGCCTTGGCCCAGAGAAAACCCCTGCACTTCTGGGTCATGTTTAGATATGGCTTCTTTTTTGACCTATAGAGTTTTAGCCGGCAACGGCGAATGACACGGTGGATTGTGTTCACCGACAATGTTTTCTGGAAGTATTCCTGAGCCCATGTTGTGATTTCCATTACAGTAGCATTCCTGTATGTGATGCAGGGCCATCTAAGGGCCCGAAGATCACGGGCATCCAGTATGGTTTTCCGGCCTTGACCCTTACGCACAGAGATTGTTCCAGATTCTCTGAATCTTTGGATGATATTATGCACTGTAGATGATGATAACATCAAACTCTTTGCAATTTTTCTCTGAGAAACTCCTTTCTGATGTTGCTCCTCTATTTTTGCCGTAGCATTGGGGGAATTGGTGATCCTCTGCCCATCTTGACTTCTGAGAGACACTGCCACTCTGAGAGGCTCTTTTTATACCCAATCATGTTGCCAATTGACCTAATAAGTTGCAAAAATTGGTCCTCCAGCTGTTCCTTAAATGTACATTTAACTTTTTCGGCCTTTTATTGCTACCTGTCCCAACTTTTTTGGAATGTGTAGCTCTCATGAAATCCAAAATGAGCCAATATTTGGCATGACATTTCAAAATGTCTCACTTTCAACATTTGATGTTATCTATATTCTACTGTGAATAAAATATAAGTTTATGAGATTTGTAAATTATTCCATTCCTTTTTTACTCACAATTTGTACAGTGTCCCAACTATTTTGGAATCGGGTTTGTAGTATATAATGCTGTGCGTGTGTGGATGTAATGATTAATGAATGCATCGTGATGTTACATATGTGAAGAAAACAAAAGTCAGAGAGATGGTATTAAAAAGATAAGGAGGGTGAGGGAGAAAGAAAGCAATGCGTCAGTGTGAAGGGGAAAATCAAAATGGGTCTAAGTGCCTACAAGTAAGAAAATTAGTTGGTATTGTATGTTTTTTTCAGAGACCTGAAGACATTCAAAAACAGAGGAAGCAGAGCGTTGGCCATCTGAGACATGACTTAGCAACAAACCCATCAGCAGTGAAGTTTGAGGAGCAATATGTTGCATGCTTCCCAGAGATCGAGGAGCACAAAAACCATCTTGTGGTAGGAGAGGTCGATTACATGGTTTACACGAAGAATTAGGTTGTCAAAGAGTTACAAGCATTCCCGAAAGGGCACATGATATTACTGATCACATTAGGCAGCTGAGATCCGTGAGCCAGTGGATCCTAGGGTGGAGAAGCACATAGAGAAGTTAGCACTGGCTGGTGCTAGGAAAGTAAGTGAAGTCAGGAGACACATTTCCATCTTTGTGTCTGAGCTGTTCAGAGGGGAGGCTCCCCCACCACCCACAAGGAGGAGGTTTTACCCCCTTGACAAAGATATCAGGAATATAATCAAGGTGAAAAATTACAGCAAAAGGCAGCCAGGCATTGACCAATTCAATCTGCAGGTAACATGTTGATAGGGGATATTTTTATACTATTGAAGCAACATTGGTTGCATATGGCTTTCATGCCACTAAATAATGTTTGTCACTCATGTCAAATTAGGGCTGTCAAACGATTAATCACGATTAAGTTTGTTTACATACTTACATACTGTGTACTGTGTATTTTTATATTATTCTTCTTTGGGCTAATTCTTTTATGTTTATTGTTTTTCCTAGAGTTAATTCTTTACTGTTCACTTTTGTTCCTTGGGTTAATTCTTTACTGTTTATTGCTGTATTAATATTGTTCCTTGGGTTTATCATTGTTATCTTCATTATCCAATAATTTGTTAATGAATTAAATCAAATCCAACCCTTCTTTTTTCTTGTTGAATACCTTGTTTCAAATTATGGAAATAAAATTAGTGAATGTTATTATTATTGTTGTTGGCATTGTGTTTGTGTGTGTGTGTGTGTGTGCATGAGTGTTTGACTAAAAATGCAAATGTTTTGTGGCAACAAATTGTATTTGTGCTCTTTTTTTCTGTTGTAATATGGACATACTGATAATTGTAAGTGTAGTCTGCAATAACAGCATATGCAGCCTACTCTTAAATTTTAAGAGATTTTTGTGTTGGGTTGGCAGGATCCCAGTCTATTTTCCCCTGTCTTTGTTTTTGTGGACTCTTATTTTGAAATGTTCTTGTTGCACATTGTTTCTGTGTTCCCTTCTTCCTTTGCCCATCTTATTAGTTGCTAAAGTAATTGATTAGCTCCTCCCTCCTCGTTATCCTGTCAGTATATAACTCAGTCTCACACCACCATTCACTGCCGAATATTATTTAGCCCATGTTGTCTCGTTTTCTGCCTTGTCTTGCCTTTGTGTTTTGGTCTTGGATTGTTTACCTGGTTTATGATTCCTGCTTTCGTATTTTTGGATTTACACTTTTGGATTACCCTGTCTGGATATTGTTCGCTCAGAGGACCCACGCTTGCCCTAGGATTATTCTTGTGTCTAGCCCTCTGTATACCTGTTTGCCATTGTTTGACCCATGCCTGTTATGACCACGTCTCTGACCAATAAAAGCTTGCACATGGATCCTCACGTCTCATCGGCTCAAACGTTACATGGGTAGTGGAAGGGTGTTATCCACGACAGTTTGGCACATGAATACTCTATTACAAACACAATTTAACAATTTGATCAATGACCACAAAAATAAATAAATATAATAATAAAACCGGTTGTTTTGATTATGTACGCTGTATGGAGAGAGAGAGAGACTTGATGACAGACTTGCCACAAAGTAGGCTGATTAGTTCACTAGTTCCAAGAATCTTAAAGCTCTTAAAACATTTAACTTATTTCACCTTTCTATTTATTTTTATTTTTTTGTTAAAGCTTTCGTTTTTTTTTATTTATTGTTATATACATGTATAAATGGTGCTTTGCTTGTAATGTCTTTTTTTTGTACGTAATATTTTTTATTTTTATTTTTTTTTATTTTCTGTACTTATATTTTTGCTACCTTGGCATTTATTAATAATAATAAACAAAAAAGATAGGTCGCTAGTTGTCGTCTTTGCTGTTCGTTTAATCTTTTCCTTTACATCTGACGAGATTTTCGGCCGTGTCCGATTAGATTTTGCGCCACTTCCGGCCGGAGCTATATCCCTTCTAGCCACAACCCCTCGAAATCAGGTTCACTTAGGACCCCGAGTGATCCGTTGGCTCAACAAACTTCTAATGGGTATTATTTTTAGCGCCTGATTACAGTTCCTGGAAAATCAAGCTTTGATTTGTCATTTGAACTTCGTTATAATGACCATTTAATGTCATTTAATGTTTCATACACTAGTGTATAACCGAAGCTAAAGGTTGTGATATCAAACATTTCTCATTTTTATTTTTACAGATTACATTCTGTATGTTGCTTTTATAAAATTATTTTAGCTTGAAAAAACAAGCTACCACAGCTCTGATTAGTCATACAACAAGGTATTTTTACAACTTTTGATCAGGCATTTAAAACAGCTACTGTCTTGGTCCTAAGTGGACCAAATTTCAAAGGGGGGGACTCGCGGTGCATTCCAAACGTGATATCACCCGCTGAAGGGCACTTCGGAGTGAAAAAAATCTTGTCCGCCATATTGAAGGGTTGTGCCAAACCAAAGTGTTCAAAACTGGCCAATTCAAAGGGCCCTTCGGAATGAAGGATTTCGAAGGGTACCACTGATGGACACTTCGGGCTCCCATGATCCTTTGCGCAGATTCTTTGCATGATGACGACGCCTCTGTGTGGGCACGGTATTATGACGCAGAAGGGCACTTCAAGAAACAGTTGTTTGCTCCCCTACACCCTTCAAACCTTCGAAGCTCTCACTTTTGAGGATAAACCCTTTGAAGGGATTAGGTCATGGGATGAGCCCTTTCGAATGGAACGCAGGGTCGATTTCTTATGACAACTGTAGTATTCAGAGCACCGCCATTACTGTCTAGAGTGTGTGGAATGGTGCGCTGTGATTCGTTGTTACTGTTTAGAATGCGTGGAATGGTGCGCTGTGATTGGTTGAGTGGATATATCTCATTCTGCAAAGAAAGACTGGCGTTTGTCGCGATTTGGAAAAAAAAGGGAGAAAACATGACAGAATAATGGACATGACAGAATAACTTGGCGGATATAACATTTTGATATATACATATATATATACTTTTCAATACGGTCCAGTTATACTGATTTATATATATATATGTATATATATATATATAAAGGGGCGTATCAAGGGAGGCGGTGTCTCCTCTCCTCAAAATTGGATGAGAAAATAATCAATATTACAAAAATAAAACAGCACAAATATGACTAAAGATATTAAAAGTCTAAAAGTCACTCGTTTTTATGAAGTAACACTGTCCAACAGCAACACCCGCAGGTAAAGTTACATCGGAGGCTTGCCTCTCTTTGGTCCATTGACTTTCTACAGAGACCCCATAAGGCAATGCCTCCATCGCGCTATAATTGGATATTATCGGTTATAATTGGATGTGATTGCTCTCAGTCAAAAATAACAAAACTATTTCTCCATTGACCAATCATAAAATAAATCTCGCCTCTTTTTTTCCTGTGAGCTCTCAGTCAAAATGAAGAAAATGATGGCGTTATTGACTAATTATAAAGTAAACAACTCTCCTGCTTAGATATCACTACTTTGTGTCACGTCAAAAAGTTATTTAAGGTTATTTACACTGACTCTGCCCATCAATGTGTGATTACAAAGCATTACAGAAGACAGTAACTGTTTCAGTAACTGCTTTAGTGGCGCAGATGGTGAAGAAAGTGTTGAAGTCGTCTTTGACATGATCCACCAGGGTTCGAATCCGCATTTTGCCATACTTTTTTCCCTACCTTTTCAAATCAGATATCACGTTGGAAAGGCATGTATTTGCAATAATAATGAAGGAAATAATCTAAAAGTTGAACTTAAAGAATCAGGTAGGGTTAGGGAAGGTGTAGGGAGGGGTTTATTGTCCTATAAGGTGACATCCATTTTAATAATTTGAATTCAAATTATAATTTGTTATCAATATGTTATTAATGCATACTGTTTAATAATGTACAATACTGAGGTGCAGATAATTGCCAATATTTGCAATTAGTATAAATGGCAGGAAATCCTGCTAACGTTAGGTGTAAACACAATCTATAGCTATTTGCACTTAGTGTAAACCTGAATATATATATATATATATATATATATATATATATATATATATATATATATATATACACACACATACAGTATATATGTATGTTTGTATGTATCAGTTATATAATCATCTTGCTCACAAACTGTACGTTTATTTGTTTTCAGCAATATTCATGATAAATTTGACAAATACAGCAGTAATGATTTGATAATTTAACAGAATAGCATACAGACCTACTAAAGTATTATTACTACTTTAAAGTACAGTGAATAAACCATAAACCAGACTCATCAGCAAAACATCAAAACCCCCAAGGAACCACAAGCACTAGACTGTGTCATTTTTATTTCTTTAGTAAGTGACATGAGAAACGTTGACTCATTTTGATGTGACTCATTTTGATATGAGGTTCTTAGTGTTATGTATAATTTGATCAAATTAGTCACACAGACTAATGAAAAGGACAGCAGTTTTTTCAGTCTGCTAAATAGGAAGGCGTGACCAGCTGACTTCAATAACAGGTAATCAGGCAAATATAAAATTGGTGAGTTTCGTCGCGGCAGCCCTTGTGTGAAGACCGACGAGTGTAAAGACCATCAACTCTACCTGTGCGACTCCACCGAGCAAGGACACCGACAGGGCACTTGAGTATTGCTTTTCTCCCCTTTGTTTTCTTTTTGTATAGCTTGTTCTCAACTACTTATTTAGGTCACTTGTACTCACTATGTGCTTTCAGATGCCCACTATTACTACTAACACTCGGAGAACACGCACTGTATGTCTGAGGCAGGCCCATCCCAAAAATCTACGGCCTGTCCCTCTGACCTCTACTACTTTACTCTCTATTCCGGTTGGTCTCTGGAACTGCCAGTCTGCTGTTAATAAAGCAGATTTCATTTTTTCTATTGCTACTCATTCCGGTCTCAACCTCATGGCCCTAACTGAGACTTGGATCAGCCCTGAAGACACTGCCACTCCCGCAGCCCTCTCCACTAATTTCACTTGTTCCCACACCCCTCGTACGACTGGGAGGGGTGGAGGTACTGGTTTCCTTATCTCAAAAGAATGGAAATTTGATCTTCAACCATCTTTTACAGGTAACAGTTCATTTGAATCACATGCAATTATTATAACCCACCCTGTTAACATCCACTTTGTGGTCGTTAATCGTCCCCCAGGTCAACTGGGAAACTTCTTGGAGGAGTTGGATGTGTTACTATCAAGCTTTCCTGAGGATGGTACTCCTCTGGTACTGCTTGGTGACTTCAACATCCACCTAGAAAAACCTCAGGCTGCTGACTTCAACACTCTGCTCGCCTCATTTGATCTCAAGCGAGCATCTACTACAGCGACTCACAAATCAGGGAACCAACTGGACCTCATCTACACGCGATGTTGCTCCATGGACAACACATTAGTTGCTCCAATGCACACCTCAGACCACTTCCTCATAACTGCTAACCTCGCACTTACTCCTGAAGTGGCACATGCTCCTCCGCAGGTCACCTTTCGACGGAACCTACGCTGACTCTCTCCATCTCACCTGTCCTCTTTGGTTTCATCCTCACTTCCTTCACTCGCTCAGTTTTCAACTCTGGACACGAACAGTGCTACTGACACTCTTTGCTCCACTCTGACCTCTTCCTTGGACAACTTTTGCCCACTGTCATCCAGACCAGCATGCAAGACCCCATCTGCCCCCTGGCTGTCCGATGTTCTCCGTAAACATCGCTCTAAACTCAGGGCTGCAGAGAGGAAATGGCATAAATCAAGAAACTCTAACGACCTCAGTGTGTATCAGTCTCTCCTCTCTTCCTTCTCTGCAGATGTCTTCACTGGTAAAACATCATACTACCACAACAAAATTAACAACTGTTCTGACTCTCGCACACTTTTCAAAACTTTCTCTTCTCTTCTTAGTCAACCTCCACCTCCTCCTTCATTGACTCTTACAGCCGATGACTTTGATTTTCTTCACAAATAAGACAAGAACCATCAGTGACCAATTTTCCACACCGCAGACAGATGATAACTTCATAACGACGAATACACACTCTCTCTCCTCCTTCTCTCCGCTCTCAGAGATGGACGTTTCCAAACTTATCCTGTCCAGTCATCCTACTACTTGTCCACTTGATCCTATTCCCACTCACTTCCTTCAAGCAATTTCTTCTTCAGTAATACCTTCACTTACTCACATTATCAACACCACTCTTCACTCTGGTACAGTTCCCTCAGCGTTTAAGCAGGCTCGGGTAAGCCCGCTGCTTAAGAAACCATCTTTAAATCCACCACTTCTAGAAAACTACAGACCAGTATCTCTTCTTCCATTCATTGCAAAGACACTTGAGTAAGCCGTGTTCAACCAACTCTCTATGTTTCTTGTACAGATCAACCTCCTGGACAGCAACCAATCTGGCTTCAAAAGCAGCCACTCAACTGAGACTGCCCTGCTCTCTGTTACTGAAGCCCTGCGACTGGCCAAGAGCAGCTTCCAAATCCTCAGTACTCATCTTGCTGGATCTGTCTGCTGTCTTTGACACCGTTAATCACCAGATTCTCCTATCCACCCTCAGAAAGATGGGCATCTCTGGAACCGCACTCCTGTGGTTCAAGTCCTACCTCTCAGATAGATCCTTCAGGGTGTCTTGGGAGGGGTGAAGTTTCTAAGTCACAACTTCTTGCTACTGGGGTTCCTCAAGGCTCAGTGCTTGGACCACTTCTCTTCTCCATCTACATGACGTCATTAGGATCTGTCATTCAGAAGCATGGCTTTTCCTATCACTGCTATGCTGTTGACACTCAACTCTACTTCCCATTCCAACCAGATGATCCGACGGTAGCTGCTCGCATTGCAGCCTGTCTGAGTGACATTTCAAGCTGGATGAATGACCATCACCTTCAGCTCAACCTTACTAAGACAGAACTGCTGGTGGTTCCAGCTATCCCGTCATTAAATCACAACTACTCTATACAGCTGGGTTCACCAACCATAACTCCTTCCAGGACAGCCAGAAACCTAGGAGTTGTGATGGATCATCAGTTAAGCTTCACAGACCATATTGCTACAACGACCCGGTCCTGCAGATTTGCCTTATACAACATTAGGAAGATTAGACCCTTCCTTCAGAGCAATCCACCCAACTTCTTGTCCAAGCTCTTGTTCTCTCCAGACTGGACTATTGTAATGCTCTCCTAGCGGGCCTTCCTGCATGTACTATCAAGCCTCTACAACTGATCCAGAATGCAGCAGCGAGGGTTGTCTTCAATGAGCCAAAAAAAGCTTACGTTACTCCTCTCCTCATCAGGTTACACTGGCTACCAGTAGCCGCTCGCATCAAATTCAAGGTACTGATGCTTGCCAAGATGACCACTGGCACGGCACCAATATACCTAAACTCACTAGTTTAAACTTATGCGCCCCCCAGAAGCTTGCGTTCTGAAAATGAACGGGCGCCTTGTGGTGTCATCCCAAAGAGGTTCAAAATCACTCTCACAGACCTTTTCCTGGACTGTGCCTGGCTGGTGGAATGACCTTCTAATCTCAATTCGAACAGCCGAGTCTTTACTTATTTTCAAAAAACATCTAAAGACTCATCTTTTTCGCCAGCACTTGACCAACTAATACTAGCTCTTGTCTTGTCTTGTCTTGTTGAAAAAAAAAACCTTGCTGTGAGTTCTGTGCTAGACTAACTGAGACTTGTCATGGCACTGGTATACTGTTGTTGTTCTCTCGTTGGTTTGATTGCTTCTATTGTTCTCATTTGTAAGTTGCTTTGGATAAAAGTGTCTGCTAAATGATTAAATGTAATGTGAGATTTGAATCACTCCTTTTTCAAGATTAAATTAAGTGATTTAAAAGTTTCTACATATAATTGCAGGACAAAGTCATCCACTTAATCTACATTATTCTTGACTATTTTGTAAATTCCCTTCAAAGAATTAGTTTAAAATGTGTTCTTGCCAGAAGAGCAGAACGGGCCTTTCAGTTCACTGGAAAAGACACATACAGTAGATCAAGACCATCGTTATTCTGAGAAAAACACCCTTCTGAAACTGTCACCTACACTTCACAACTTCAGCGGTGGCTATTTAATGCACTGCAATTTTGGTCTTAACCACATCATTCATTATGCAGAGGTGCAAAGGTGCATGAAAATGCAATGTTGGGTGTGCATTTATATAAGTGTGTGTGTGTGTGTGTGTGTGTGTGTGTGTGTGTGTGTGTGTGTGTGTGTGTGTGTGTGTGTGTGAGAGAGAAGTATGAAGGTCCGTACAATCTGTAATTCATTCTCGTGCTGTCACACACTTACATTATCCTTTCACACACTCACATTCTCTTTTTTTGCTCCCATAGTCACATATTTTAACAAACACATTCATAATTTTTTTTCTCTCATTGACATATTTTTAACGCACACATTCATACATTTTTTTCTCTCATAGTCCCATAATGCACACATTCATATATTTTCCTCTTATGATCTTATATTTTAAAGCTCACATTCATACATTTTTGCTTTCATAGTCACACATTTTAATGCACACATTCATAAATTTATCCTGTTATATTCATAAATTTTAAGCACACATTAATACACTTTGCTCTTATGCGAATGTATTCAAAGTATACATTTAATATTATAAAAAATAAATGTATGTAAGAAGAAAATATTATGTAAGAGAAGAATGTATGTGTGTGAGAGAGTATAGTGGAAATGGAAGGAGTATGATGGAAACGGAAGGCAGGGGCAAGTTCAAGTTCAAACCAGTGCGCAATGTACGGTTTCCAGGTTGAACAACATGTTTCCTGGAAACAGTGTGCAGCAGGGTTTGAGATACGTTTTTCTTGTTTGGTGGGTGTCAAAAATGTCAGCCCAATGTATATAAACCACACGGTATTAAAGAGACAGCTGGGTCATTCTGCAGAAACATCCATTTTACTGTCCCTAGCGTTTGCAGAAATATTACAATTGAAAAACACATTAGGGTTATTTTTATATATATATATATATATATATATATATATATATATATATATATATATCTAATATATATATATATATATATATATATTTTTTTTTTTTTTTGTTCATGTTTTTCCACATCCATTTACTTTTTTTTTAAATAAAACAATGTGTTATTTGAACAATTAGACCTTCTTGCGCCATCAATGTGGCAATATTTGTTTTTAATTATTTATAAAGAATTCCAAGCACCACAAAACTGCTTGTCTCCACAGCCATGTACAGAGGGAAAGTGCTTTATTTTGCAGTCAAAAACAGGTTTTCTACCATTTAAAATACAACAATGTATTCATAACTATCAAATATATGATTTAAATGGCATAATAAAACAAAATGCTTAATAAATATTATAAAATATATAATGAAAACAGTGGTCCTCTGGAGTTGTGTCACTGGTGTTACCGTTTGACAAAAATCTGTTATTCTGAAATAAAAATTACACTGATGATCACTTGACTTCCTCCTTCGTATTTTCTAAAGATCTGTGAAAAAAAGGCCCATGTTAAGTCCACTGTTTCTTTTCAGTTATCAGAAATTTTCTCATTTAACTCATTTCATATGAAGCTTTTAGTTGACATCACTGGTATGACCTATTGTTAGGGAATTTTACAAAAAAAAAAACTATTATAAAAATGGATTAAACTACTTAATTTAATAAGTATACATGATTGACAACCTATGGTTTGATACCTTACAGCAGACATTTTGTAAAATGCATTTTTCATGAACATTGTCACTGGTGTTACTGTCACTGGTGTTAACTTCCTTATGGGTAACATCAGTCAAGATCAGTATATCAGGTCTTATGTATGTCACTGGTGATTCATTGTGTCACTAGTGTTGCTGTGCTATGTTACTATACTGTTTTTTTCTTTCAAATTAAATAAATAAAACATAATCTCTGTATTTCTTGCATTTTCATTATTTTTCTGTAACTGACTACATGTGCTGAAAAAAAAAATCGATATCTTTTAATATTGATAAAGAAGGTAACACCAGTGACAAAAAATGGTACATGTGGTCTTGAAATAATTGCACAAAAAAGCTAAAAAGAAAAATAATTAAGCTGTCATTTATATGTATTCATGAAATCAAAAGGTAATCTAATTATGTGGTCTAAGTTTAAATGTTAGAAAAAGAAATAAATTTTAAGACATTTTGCCATACAAAAAGTGGACGTTTCTGTAGAATGTAATTAACATCAAAATAAATTCATAAGAACAAGTATATTGTTTCCACGTTTATTTACATTAAAGGCCAAATAACTAAAACAATAAGAGCACAAGTATAGATCTAGAACTTCTTTAAGTCTGTCTTAATATAATTTAGTAATTGCAATGTCGTCTGGTCCGTCCTTTCCTTAGGAAGGTGTGCTAGACACTGATTAATGTAACATAAAAATACTATACATATTTATATATGTTGCTATTGTATTGTTGAGTGACACTTTCATAAACTTTTCTATACTCCTCCGATTATATAATGGTAAATATTACAATATCATAGCACAACAACAGTGATTAGCAATAATGATATGCCTAACACTCACAATAAAAATAATAAGGTTATATAGATCATAACACAGGAGGTAAGAAGTGGATTATCCTTCACCTGAAATGTTTGTCTTTTCATCCTGAAATGCGAGGCAAATGTTGGATCACAATAATCAGGAACCATAGTTCACACAAATCCCTTCACTCCATTGGGATGTTCTCTTTTATTCTGGACAGCAAGGGCAGTGACTGTAACATTGAGTGTATTTTGCAGTATTAATCACATATTTATACAGATTTCATCAGGCTCCGAAAATTCTTCAAAAAGGACACAAAGCATGGCCTTCTCAGCTGCCATAGTTGCGACTCTTGCGTCATCAGAACAGGGTGTTCAACACACCACTGTTTCCGTTTAATAAATGTTTTGCACCGTCTTGTCGGGGGTGCACGCAGTCCAGGTTAGGCGCGATCAGTGTTACGTTCAGGTAGATGAGGCAGCTGCAGATGATCCTGTATCAACATTGTGGTCCAAAAATATAGACTTAAGCCAATCCCTACCCATAATTTATTCCTAAACTCAAGGGTGTAGAAGCACCTAACCCTGATTTTAAGCCTAAACATATTTAGTTATATCTCAGTTCTGATTGGTTGATTGGAATGTTGTTCCAGGATCAACAAGGATGTTAATCCAGGAACATGTTGTACTTGTTGAAATCACACTCACCGTATTTCAGCAAGCTATTTGTTTTATTATCACAACCCATGAACCAACTTAAACTAAGAACATATTATCATCGTGATAAGGTCACATGGCCTCATCCCTTGAACGAGTTGTGACTGAGGGCGCGGGCTATACTTATTATAAGTGTCTATGGATTTTTTTTCCTCCACTTAATTTAGGAAGTGAATAAAGTGGGAGGTTGCAAGTTAGGGACAGCAGTATCTTTATATTATTTCCATAACTCAAGATTTGGACTCATATCAGTTATTTTCTTTTTAGATTGTTTTATTTGTGTTTCGTTGCAATATCTGGTAACGCCGGCATTTAAAGGGGTCATATGATGCGATTTAAATTTTTCCTTTCTCTTTGGAGTGTTACAAGCTCTTGGTGCATAAAGAAGATCTGTAAAGTTGCAAAGACTAAAGTCCCAAATCCAAAGAGATATTCTTTATAAAGGTTAAGAGTCAACCACGCCCTCCTAAAAAAATCGTTCTTCTGACTAACAGCCTGTAAGTACGTTTTTTATGTAAGGAATAATTGCATTATTTTTCAAATAATTCAACGGCCCGGAGTCAATTATTCCGTTTATACTAAGGTTACCACACCTCAAGACATTGATCAGATGATGAGTAATTTTAAAGCTGGTAATGAAGGCTTGAGCCATTGATAGCATTCTAATGCAGTTATTAATGAAGTTATTAGAAAGAGAGCGAAAGAGACAGAGACACACAAAGAGAGAAAGAGAGAACTTGTCTGAATTAGGCTAACTTACCTCTTTGCGTCTCTGAACAACGTGTCTCCTCGCTATTGAGAAATGTCATGTGTAGCCTTTAAGTTGCTACACTATATAGGCTAACTGATAAAATCGTCAGGGCCAGTGCTGACAACATCTTTTGTGCAAACTGTGTGACCGTTATTACTGGTGATATGGAACTGTACGGTCAGGAGAGCTTCCGGTCATAACAACATCCACCAACTACAATAAAATAATTTTTCCCATAAAAAAATTCCACTTTCACATACATATATTTTCACAAACATATTTTTAGAATTAGAAAAAGAATTATGTGAAAGAAGAATGTAAGTGAAAATAGAAATAGATGTATGTGAAAGTCTAAATAAGTCTAAATATTTCGTTTGAGAGTAGAAATATATGTGTGTGAAAGAGTGAAAGTGTGTGAGAGTCTAAATATATGTATGCGAAAGAAGAATGTAAGTGTTTCAAGTTGAACTCGAAGGAAATGAAGTGAACCCCTGGCCATTACACTTACATTCTTCTTTCACATACATATATTTAGAATTAGAATATAATTATGTGAAAGAAGAATGTAAGTGAAAATAGAAATAGATGTATGTGAAAGGAGAATGTAAGTGTGTGAGAGTAGAAATTACTGTGAAAGGATTATGTAAGTGTGTGAGAACAGAAATATATGTATGTGAAAGGAGAATGTAAGTGTATGAGAGTAGAAATATATGTATGTGAAAAGAGAAAACGTAAGTGTGTGAGAGTGCCAGAATGAATTATGGCATGTACGGCCCCTCTGTGCTTGGCACACACACAAACAACACACACAACACACACACACACTTTCTATTCTATATTTTCATAATCTAACACACACACAGAGAGAGAGAGAGAGGGGGAGAGACATATGTACAAAGCAAAACCATTGAATCATTACTTTATTATTATATTAGTTATTTATTCTATTTCTATTCTATATTTTCATTATTTCATTTCATTATATTTTCACTAAGGTTGACAAGTCCGGTGTGCTGGTAGATTTCAAGCCCGGATCTACCAGCATTCCATCCTGCCCCGAGTCTTCTGGCCCCTGTTTGGTCTATGCAGTCCCAATGACAAGAATTTCTACCACAGGAAGATCAGTGGCTTTCTTCGGAAGTGGTGCTGCACTGTATGGGACAAGTAACATCCTGCAGCTGCCCTTCAGTGGCCTCACAGAAGAATTTATGGTCAGAGTGTCTACCAGAGAAGCCCTACAGTACAGGGACTGCAAGGTGGCATCAGGCGGCATTGAGGTGAGGACACGAAGGAAATGGAAGGCTGGGAAAGCAGTGGAGGTGGCAGAGTCACGTTTGAAACAAAAGGCACTGGTGGGAACTGTGGCTACAGGGAGAGGGGGCTTGGGCTACTTCCCAAAGACCCTGGTTAGCCAGGCCCCCAGCAAGGAAAGACACCATCTACTTCAAGAAGAGGTCTAAGCAGGCGTGGAGGAAGAGCGAGTGAGCAGGGCGGTGGGACTCCAGCAGCAGGGAGCGTGGACTAGGTGGGAGAGTACACTGCAATGCAGGATCACCTGGGCAAACATCTTGCAGGCAGATTTCCATCAGGTCCTTTTCCTGGTACAAGGTGTCTATGATGCCCTGCCAAGCCCAGCGAACCTCCATGTCTGGGGGAAGAGTGAGACACCTTCCTGCCTTCTTTGCTCTGTAAGAGGCTCTTTAGAACATCTCCTCAGCAGCTGCCCAAAGGCTCTGGCTGATGGTCGCTATCATTGGTGCCATGACCAGGTGCTTATGGCAATTGCTGAGAGCTTAGCCTCAGCCATCAGCACCAGCAAGTACCATCATGCTCCAAAGAAGGCAGTCCACTTCATTAAAGCTGGAGAGAAACCCCGGGCGTGCCCACAATTAACAACAGGCCTCCTCCACAAAGCCTCAGACTGGCAGCTGCAGGTCGACCTGGGAAAACAGCTGAGGTTCCCTCAGCACATTGCAACAACAAGTCTCCACCCAGACATGATAGTTACCTCCGAGGTTTCAAAACAGTTGATCATGCTGGAACTTACGGTTCCCTGGGAAGGGCATATTGAGGAAGCAAATGAGAGGAAACAAGCTAAGTACCAGGAACTGGTGGAGGAGTGCAGGGAGAGAGGCTGGAGAACCTTCTATGAGCCTATAGAAGTCGACTGTATAGGCTTTGCAGGACGTTCACTTTGCAAAGTCCTCAGTCGTTTGGGCGTTACAGGGGTGGCCAAGAAGAGGGCCATTCAAGCCGCGAGCAAAGCTGCTGTGGATTAAGAGCCCCCAACCCACAAACCGCAACTAGCATGAACATCATCACCCAGCCAGCAAACGGAGTGAGTGGGTGCAGTTTGACGAGGATGTGTCCAACATCATCCAAGCCACAGCCAAAGGAGACTCCAAACGATGACTACCATCATCTTCAGCTATGTCTTAGAAAGATTTGGCCGGGTAGAGAAAGGAAAAACCAAGTCTACCTCCTACACCATGAACCGTAGGGCTTCCAA
The DNA here is from genome assembly GCF_018340385.1 of Cyprinus carpio. Classification (NCBI taxonomy): domain Eukaryota; kingdom Metazoa; phylum Chordata; class Actinopteri; order Cypriniformes; family Cyprinidae; genus Cyprinus; species Cyprinus carpio. The sequence goes on along the minus strand of NC_056596.1, from coordinate 7,139,861 downwards.
GATACATCACCTGCGTCAGGAGCTTCTCATCCTCAAGAAACAGTACGAGAAAGCTACTGATGAGGAGAAGCGACCATTAGCAGAGCTGAAAAACATCCTGCAGAAGAAGCTGATGATCCTACGCAGAGGACCCTAGTGCATCCATGAGATGTTTCTTGCATAGTCATATTTAAATAAATTAATTTTGTCATTAAAAATAATGCAAAAATCTATTTGTGCTAGACATGCCCTAATACAATGTAAAGTGCTTCACAGAGCTCATTTCACTAATGCCAGACTGGCTAAACTGTTTCCTAACAGAAGTGACGCCTGTAACAGATGCAGACAGTCCCCAGCTGATCATCTTCACATGTTCTGGTCATGCCTGGTGCTATCAGATTATTGGTCGGACATGTTCAGAACTCTCTCACAGGCCCTCAATTACACTATTGTCCCTAATTCCTTGACTGTCCTGTTCGGCCTTTCCCCAATCTCATGTATACCAGCTACAGCGCACTGCGTCATTGCCTTTACTACTTTGCTGGCCAGGCGTGCCATCCTCCTTAAATGGAAGCATGCTTCTCCTCCATCACATGACGACTGGATAAGAGAGGTATTGCAATGGATCCACCTTGAAAAAATTAGACATTCTCTTAAAGGTTCACTGAGATTATTTCATAAAACCTGGAGCCCTGTACTGACTACTATTGAAGGCCTTATCGGGATGTCAAGACCTCCTGATTAGTCTTCTGTGGGGAGGGTGGAGACTTTTCTTTTCTTCTTTTGTTTACTGTTTTATTACTGTTTATTTATTTTATATTTTTTTATATTATTATAATTTTTTTTTATAATTTAATGTACTTGTTAGTGCTACGGGTGGCCGTAGGGGTGGGGTGGGGGGGGGCGGGGTTGTTGGGTAGGGGTCTATATTGCTATGTGGAACTGTTCTGTTGATTTCCTTTTCTTTCAGACACCCTGTTTCATTTTACATCTGTTGTAACACCTCTTATATGTCTGCAGAAAACTTAATAAAAAAAAATAAATAAATAAATAATGCAGTCTCAAAAATACAGGATGTATTTATTTTTTTTCTAAAACTCTCTTTGTGCTGGATGAATTAGGCTCCATTATCACCTACTTAATTCATGAAAATTAGAGTCGTGGGCTGTATATACACATTTGTATTAATCTTTTAATCTTTACAAATGGCAAAATCAATTAATACACATATTATTTTTTATTCTTATTCAATTTCTGTCTATTGTTATTTAATGTACAGTATTTTCATCTGTTTAAATAATAAATAAATAAATTCAGCCATCAGAAGTAATGCAATATTAAAAATACACGTAATACTGAAAGTTTATTTATTTATTTATTTTTCAAAAGTAATACTGAAAGTAATGAAAGATGGTAACACTTACTGTACAAAAAGGTTTTATTTGTTAACATTAGTTAACTACACTGGTTTACATGAACTTACAAGTGAAATACTAAAGTATTAATACTAAATGATTACTAATAATACTAATACTAATAAATACTAAAGCATTTATTATTAGTCACTGTTCATTTCAACAATTACTAATACATTTTTAAAATCAAAATTGTTGAACGATTGTGTCCTGTTTACATAATAGCGTAATGCTCGTACAGGACACAAAGTGTGCAATTTCCACTCCTCCGAAGAAAAAGGAGGGGGTTAAAAGGCACGCAACTCCAAAGTAGAGCAGTTATAAGCTGAATCACTGACTTTGGGAACTAAAATCCAGACATGCCCGATGAACCGACAAAGCATGTACTGTAACTCACACACTCGCTTAACTGAGACTAAAGCCAGTAGTAAGACCATTTTCAGAGATAGGAGCTTAATATCAACACTCTCCAGAGGTTCAAATGGCCCAAGTTAAGGCATTCAGAACCATGGATAAGGCCCATGATGGGACCAGATGCTTAGATACTGGTCTCAAACACTTCACCCCCTTCATAAAACAACATATAAGAGGGTGCCGTCCAACCGAGACTCCCTGGAAGCATATATGACACGCTGAAATAGCAGCCAGGTAAACTTTAATAGTAGAAAACGCACTCCCATTGTTCATTAAGCTTTGTAAAAAGTAAAGTATGTCGCTCACCGTGCACTGAAAGGAATAACTTCTTTATGAGTACACCAGTCCTCAAACATTCGCCATTTAAGACCATACAGTAAGCGTGTTGATGGAGCTCTGGATAGTGTTTATAACCTCCTGTGGAAGCCCGAGAGTGTATAAATTTAACCCTTCACAGGCCAGACCCAAAGGTTGACTCGTTCCGGGTGTGGATGAAAAATCTGCCTCCGCGCTTGCGACAGTAGGTCCCGGAGCATGGGGAGCAGCCAGGGCTCTCCCTGAAGGAACCCAAAAACTCCCCTGCCAACCACAGCCTCCCCGGCCAACGAGGGGCTATCATAATCCAATATAATCCGTTTTCTCTTACTCTTTCCAGCGTGGGAGAAATTAATCTCAGCGGAGGGAATGCGTACAGCAAAACGCTCGGCCGCAGGTGCGCCAGCACATCCACACCCAAAGGCGCATTTTCGTCCCTGAGAGAGAAATACAGCGGACACTTTGCGTTTGCCTGTGAGGCAAAGAGATCTAAGAGCCATCACGCACTCTGGGTGTATTCTTACTCTGCGCACGAGGTGCTGATGAGGACAGTGATGTCTCGCTGCTACCCATCGCTGGAAGTCTCTCATTTTCAGCAAACCTAGCAGGATCACAGACAGCGTCGAAGCCATCATTCCCAAAAGGTCCTGAATGATACAAAATTTCCCTTGTGAAACTGGGCCAGGCACTGATAAAATGCCATTATCCTCCTTTCTGAGAGCATAGCACGGTATGCCACAGAGTCTATTCATAAGCCCAGATACTATGTCTCCTGAGATGGAATCAACTGGCTTTTGGCACTGCAGTCAAGCCAGCCACCAAGTCGAAAAGCACGGTCAATCTAGCCGCCACGTTATTTCGAGGGTCGCGTATAAACTGCCTATTAAGGTAAAACCGTCAGAACACTGATCTAAATGCAGTGCTCTTCCAGCAAACACGCGTTTTTTTCCATAAAAACTGTATAAGGTTTTTTTTCCCAACACACAGTCCATAACTGTCTGATGTTTGAATACCAAAAATAAAAGCCCTCCAATACACATATTACAAAAATAAGAGCAAGTATATAGGCTTGCTGCATCTATTCGCTTGTTAAGTCAGATACCACGAGAAAAAAAAAAACAAAAGGTGCTAATATACACTCACAATGCGATATAATACTACCAAAAAAATTATAATCCTAACCTTTAAACTCCATACCATAGTCAGACAATGAAAATATAAATAAAAATAAATAAATATAAAAAATGTTTGCGTTTGGGATGCTGTGAGCATGCAGACTGTAGTGTTCACCGTAAGTTTGAAAACGTCTAGCTTCAATGTTTAATATAAATAAACAGTGCTTATAAACGGCTGCTGAGGTAGTATTCTCAAGTGAAGTGAGTTCAGGCTTGGACCCGGAAACAGCGCTTCTTACGTCACCACTTAAAAACCGAATACATTTAAAAAGATATAAAAAATAAAAGTTCTAGACTGCACAGACCACTTTCACTTCAGATTGAGAGTACACTTTCCCACAGTGTCAGCTGCGTCGTTTCAGGACCATCTGATGTGGAATTACAAAATAAGAGCCTCCCAAATCTCATAAATAAACTGCTGCATATCTACTTTAAAAAAAAAAAAAATCTATAAAAATAAAAGTTATAGATTGCACAGACCATTTTCACTTCAGATTGAGAGTACACCCTTCCCACAGTGTCTGCTGTGTCGTTTCAGGACTGTCTGATGTGGAATTACAAAAATAAGAGCCTCCCAAATTTCATAAATAAACCGCTGCATCGCTACTTTCAAAAAGCTATAAAAATAAATGTTCTAGGTTGCACAGACCACTTTCAACTTAGATTGAGAGTACACCTTGCCAGTGTCAGATGCATCATTTTAGGACTGTCTGATGTGGAATTACGAAATAAGAGCCTCCCAAATCTCATAAATGAGCTGCAGTATCTCTACTTTCAAAAATCTATAAAAATAAAACTTATAGATTGCACAAACCAATTCCACCTCAAATTGAGAGTACACCTTGCCACAACACTGTTAGCTGCATCATTTTAGGAATGTCTGATGTGGAATTATAAAATAAGAGCCTCCCAAATCTCATAAATACGCTGCTGCATCCCTACTTTAAAAGATCTATAAAAATAAACGTTATAGATTGCACAAAACCCATTCCACCTCAGATTGAGAGTACACATTGTCCATAGTGTCAGCTGCATCATTTCATGACTGTCTGATGTAGAATTTCAAAAGAAGAGCCTCCCAAATCTCATATATAAGCTGCTGCATCTACAAAAATCTTTTTTAAAAAAAGTTATAGATTGCACAAACCAGTCCCACCTCAGATTGAGAGTGCACATTGCAACAGTGTCAGCTATTATGTCTTATTTTGTAATTCTACATTAGACAATGCTGAAATGATGCAGCTGAAACATTGACAAGGTGTACTTTCAATCTGAGGTGGAATGGGTTTTGTCCAATCTATAACTTTTTTTTATAGATTTTTTTTTTAAAGTAGAGATGCAGCAGTGTATTTATGAGATTTGGGAGGCTCTTATTTTGTAAGTACACATCAGACAGTCCAGAAATGATGCAGCTGACACTGTGGCAAGGTTGTACTCTCAATCTGAGGTGGAAGGGATTGTGCAATCTATAACTTTTATTTTTATAGATTTTTTGAATGTAAAGATGCTGTATCTTATTTATGAGATTTGGAAGGCTCTTATTTCGTAATTCCACATCAGACAGTCCTGAAATGATGCAGCTGACACTGTGGTAAGGTGTACTCTCAATCTGAGGTGAAAGTGTTCTGGGAATCTATAACTTTTTATTTTTTATAGATTTTTTTTAAATATATATAGATGCAGCAAGCGTAAATCCTTGCTCTTATTTTGTAATATGTATATTGGAGGGCTTTTATTTTTGGTATTCAACATCAGACAGTTACGGACTTGTGTGTTGGGAAACAATGCGTTTGCTGGAAGAGCGCTGCATTCAGATCAGATTTCTGACGGTTTTACCGTAATAGGCAGTTTATACGCAACCCTCAAAATAACGTTGCGGCTAGCTTTGACCGCGCTTTTCGACTTGGCGGCTGGCTTGACCGCAGGTGTTTTTGGCATAGTTGATTCTGAACCCCAGACTCATTAGATGAGACGTGAGCCTCTCTGTGTTCCGTTCCGTGCGCTCCCGCAAGTGAGCTCATAACAGATTATCATCCAAATAAGCTGATATTCTGAGCCCCTTGTGTCTCAGTGGTGATAACGCTGTCTCCATGCACCTGCTGAACACGCGAGGAGCGAGGCTGAGCCCAAACGGAAGAGTAACAAATTACACTTCGCTCTGAAAGGAAAACCTGAGATATTTCCTTTGCGCAGGATAGATGCTTATGTGAAAGTAAGCATCCTTGAGATCGACAGCAGTGAACCAATCGTTCCGATGGATTGTGCGCATGAGAGCTGCAACTGTGAGCATCTTGAATTTGTACTTCTTCAAGTGCTTGTTTAGAGCACGCAGGTCCAATATTGGGCGCAAACCCCCATCTTTCTTTGGAATTAGAAAATAACGGGAGTAATAGCCTTTCTGAGTTTCCCCCATTGGAACTCATCTTATAGCTCTCTTCTCTAATAGGGAGGATATTTCTGCTTCTAACACCCGAGCTGAATCCCCATTTGCTACAGATGCTATGACCCCATTGAACGGAGGGGGTTTTACAGCGAACTGAAGCCTGTAACCCTTGGTTACAGTTGCAAGGACCCACGGATGCGCGGAACACTCTCTCCAAGCCTCCCGATAAAGAGCCAGAGGGTTCAGCTGAACCGATTCCATAGATGGAGTGCTGGCGCCATCTAGTGGACAGAGAGAAAAACGGCCAGAATCTGTGTGACTCAGAGACCTATTTTTCTCTTGGTTCATTGTTATTATTTTGTTTTTGTCTCCCTATGCCCTCGGCATTGAGCCTGGATGCAACAGAGAATTTTTTATTTGCTAGTGAGGGACTAGCAGATGAGAGAGTGGTTCACCTGTTTGGATGCAGGTGGTGAGCCACTGCTTGACCATGGGAAGGTTAGAGAGCCCAAGCCCTTCCATTACACCAACAACAACCGACCAACTAGTATCCCTTGACGGGCACACGATTATAAAACACTACCTCCCAATACCTCCCAAACACTGCCACAAAAGCCAGTAAAGCAGGAAGCAGTTGTTTCGCATGTGGAAGGCGAGAAGGAGGCTTTTTCCCATCATAGATGTCAAGTTTAACTCCCGGATCCCCAGGAGTTACGGGCCAAGCGATGCCAAGCTTAGCTGCCGCACACTTACAAACTTCCATCCTGGCCGGCATTGCACGACAGTGCACACAACTCTCCGCATCCGCCAGCGCGGCCTGAGCATGCTTAACACCTATGCACGTGTTACACATCGGATGCGAATCCCTACCCGAGATCATAAATCCACAAGCTGACCCCGACATGGTGAGTAGAATAATCTTAGCTCGCCTTAACGCATTAGCTAGAAAAAACTCAGTAACGAGTAGAGAAATCCACAACAGATTTTAACTGCACTGCGTTCGACAACGTCTACCTTGACGGTACGTTTGTGAACTGAAGCAGCGCAGAACAGGTGCTAAAGGAAAGTCTTCACGGGGAAGAGAACAAGAATGCTGTTTCCGGGGATCACAGCCATATATATAGGGAGGGGGTGGGCTCCTTGTCATGAGCTGTGATTGGTCCGTCTTTCGGACAGACGTGGTGTAATTGGTGCTTCCATAGTGCCTGGGGCGTTTCCCATAGTGAGATACTGAGCGATTGTTTGAAAGAGAACAGACGGTTATCGGGGGAAAAAAAGACAAACGATAAACCTAGTGAGTTGCAAAAAATAGTTTACATTGCACCGTAGTCTCCACACAGGTCTTTTTGCATGCAAGAATTAAATAATTCAGTAGGAGGGTTGGGAATCGAAAAGCTATTCCAATTTCGGAAATCAGATCAGATGCGTAGGTCAGGAATCAAATTACTTGTTATAAAATTACATATCGATTCTTCTTCTTGATTTCTGTATGCACATTTATTGTGATTTCAAAAGATTCAACTGCAAGAAGACGAAATAGAACTCAATTCTGTACTCCTGTGCTGTTTTCCGCACTGAGCACACACACACACACAAAGCGCACACACAAAAGCCGCCTCTTATAGGTTATATGCGAACACTGGACTGAGCTCTCGTTCTCACATTCTTACTCATTCGAATGGACAAATACACACAGCATTATAGCAAAATATCCCATTAAAACAATTGGTTATGTCTTAAGTGAACGTAAAGAGTTGAGTAAGAAAACAAGGGTGTATTGGATCCGTGCATTTACAGCAGCCACTGCCGGCAGTCATTATAATGTTAAGCAAAAAAAAAAAAATTGAAAATCCCTCACTGATCTTGACCGAATGACTTTTGTAACCTCAGTTTATATTTTATTTGCCTGTTGTTCGGCGCTGATTGTAATGGCAACGTGCAACTGTGTATGTGATTATTTTGGAGATGCGTTCCAATATAAAGTAATTTATGATTATTTAGGGTATAGGCCTATTCTATTTTGATATGCAGTATAATAAAAGTTAAACAGAAAAAAAAGACAAAGTAGCACTGCATGCGTTTCTGAATATTTATTTAAACAGACTGTATAATGATAAAAAACCACAAACATGACAGGTATAATTAAAATACACAAATTCCTAAAGATCAAAAGATATTAAAAACATCCTTACTACTGCTTTCAAATGATTAATCGCGATTAATCACATCCAAAAAAAACATCCAAAATTTTTGTTTTACATACTATATGTATGTGTACTGTGTATATTTATTATGTATATATAAATACATACACATACAGTAAATATTTTGAAAATATTTACATGTATATACATTTATATTCTTATATTTTATATTATATATAAATATATTTAATATATAAACATAACATATTTTTCTTAAATGCATGTGTTTGTAATTATATATACATAATAAATATACACAGCATACACGCATATATTATGTAAACAAAAACTTTTATTTTGGATGTGATTACAATATAAAAGTCATTCATATGTCATCAATTTACAGATTTTTTAAACCGTGTATACAATATAATTATGTTTAAATAAGCTGAGATATAGCACTATAAATTCTTAATTCATTTGCAAAAAAACTATAACGTTTTGTTGCAAACGGATGAAGACTTAATAAAAGGCGAATGATTGTGTTGACAACATTTGTGCTCGCTTCTCAGGGCTCTGAGCTTACTTTTCTTTTTAGGAGCACTTGTAGATTTAAAAAAAATGTAGGAGCACAGTCTAAAAATTAAGGAGTAATCTTCTGTTCAATAATCAAAAAAAAAAAAAAATAGCCTTACCATTACGAGGTGACATCTGATTCCTTAAAGTGGTTTACAGTAATGGCATTTATTTTTTGGCAAGTACCCTAGGCTATATGAGTTATGTCAAATTCAAATGTGTATAAGCTTTTTAAAATGTCTATTTAAAACAATAGAATATGAATAAGTAAGAATAAGTAAACAATCATTTGAAAACAGTATTAACGTTAATTTGTTGGCTACTAGGTGGCACAGAAGACAAAAGTAGATTGTAGGTGTATTTTCAGATGTTTAATGAGGCTCAGAAGTGGCATGAGTGCAATTAAATTCATAAATTTATGTTGAGATTAATGTTTTAAATATAACAATTTTAATAGGCTATAGAAATATTCAATGATTGAAATGACTGAAATTTTACTTTAAAAAAATGAAACTAAAACTGCTAGTACAGTGGCGGCAGGTCACTAATTTTATCCCTTAATAATTATTTCAATTGATTTGTTCAAATGGCTGATTCGTACAGGAATGAAACAATTATGAATGGGTAATCATGAATCACCGACAAGTTTAAAAACACACGTTCTTTCATAAACAAAACACAGCTGTGTTTGCTTTTAGAGATGTGCAGCTCCTCAGCTGTGACTTTGTTTCAAACTATTTTTGTTGACAAAATCAGGCAGTAGTGTTATAGTCAGACAATGCAAGTCACTTAATATTTCTTGTTTATTGAAATGTTGTTTTAATTCAATATCACATTTCAAACTCCCTTAATCAATAAAAGCAGGCACTCTCCCCTGATTGCAAACACAAATATGCTGATCGGGTCAGTCGCACTGGTGCTCCTAAACATTTTTTTCATAGTCGCACGCAGTAGTGCGACATAGTTGAATAAATGTCTAAAAATCTCGATTGGATCATCACTATAAATAATTCTACATGATAAAAAGAAGGCTTTAAAAAGATTGGTATCAGTGATCGGATCGGCAGATACTGCTTTCTGTGATTGGTGATCAGTGATCGGCCTCAAAAATCCTGATTGGAGCACCCCTATTGTTTTTAATTGTTTTAATTAAGTTTTAATCATCATAAAGGATGTCTAATCAGTTAAATTCATAAAACTTTAACAATTTAATAAATTATTAAAATTATCAAGTATAGAGCACTATGAAATGAAAAAAAAAAAAATTCCCCCACCCACTAGATTCCTTGTTTTATGATTTAATACAAATGTATTGAAAATGGTGGAAGTCAAATTAATTCATAATACTTTACCAAAATAAGAGAACAAATTGTCCATCCATCTTCTTCCGCTTATCCGGGGCCGGGTCGCGGAGGCAGCAGTCTAAGCAGAGATGCCCAGACTTCCCTCTCCCTAGTCTTCCCCGGGGCCTCCTCCCGGTGGGACGTGCCAGGAACACCTCCCCAGGAATGCGTCCAGGAGGCATCCGGAACAGTGCCCGAGCCACCTCAGATGGCTCCTCTCGATGTGGAGGAGCAGCGGCTCTACTCTGAGCTCCTCCCGAATGGCCGAGCTCCTCATCCTATCTCTAAGGGAGCGTCCAGCCACCCTATGGAGAAAGCTCATTTCAGCCGCCTGTATACGGGATCTTGTCCTTTCTGTCATGACCCACAGCTCATGACCATAGGTGAGAGTAGGAACATAGATCAACCGGTAAATCGAGAGCTTCGCCTTGCAGCTCAGCTCCTTCTTTACCACAAAAGACAGGTACATCGACCGCATCACTGCAGAAGCTGCACCTATCTTCCTGTCAATCACCCGCTCCATCCTTCCCTCACTTGTGAACAAGACCCCAAGATACTTGAACTCCTCCACTTGAGGCTGGAGCTCTCCACCAACCTGAAGGGGATATGCCACCCTTTTCTGGCTGAGAACCATGGCCTCGGACTTGGAGATGCTGATTCTCATTCCAGCCGCTTCACAGTCAGCTGCAAACCGTACCTGTGCACGCTGAACGTCCTGGCCCGATGAAGCCAACATGACAACATCATCTGCAAAAAGCAGAGACGAAATCATGTGGTCCCCAAACTGGACACCCTCTGGCCCCTGGCTGCACCTAGAAATCCTGTCCATAAAAGTAATGAACAGGACCGGTGATAAAGGGCATAGACTTTCCCAGAATGGCTGAGGAGTGTGATTTCCCCTGTAGTTGGAACACACCCTCCGGTTCCCCTTCTTGAAAAGAGGTTCCACCACCCCAGTCTGCCATTCCAGAGGCACTGTCCCCTACCGCCACGCAGTGCTGCAGAGATGTGTCAGCCAAGACAGCCCCACAACATCCAGGGACTTGAGGTACTCAGGGCGGATCTCATCCACCCCTGGTGCCTTGCCACCAAGAAGCTTCTTAACTACCTCAGTGACTTCAGCTTGGGTGATGGACGAGTCCACCTCCGAGCCCAATCCATCTTCCAACACAACGGATGACATGTCGGTGGGGTTGAAGAGATCCTCGAAGCATTCCTTCCACCGTCCGACAATATCCCCAGTTGAGGTCAACAGCTGCCCACCTCCACTGTGAACAGTGTTGGCAGGGCACTGCTTCCCCTTCCTGAGGCACCGTACGGTTTGCCAGAATCTCTTCGAGGCCAACCGATAGTCTTTCTCCATGGCCTCACCAGACTCCTTCCAGACCCAAGTTTTTGCCTCCACAACCACCCGAGCTGCAGCCCGCTTGGCATGCCAGTACCCATCAGCTGCCTCAGGAGTCCCGCAAGCCAGCCAGGCCTGGTAGGACTCCTTCTTCAGCTTGACAGCATCCTTTACTTCCGGTGTCCATCACCGGGTTTGGCCGCATTGACAATGGAGGCGGAGAACATGGTCCACTCGGACTCAATGTCGCCAGCCTCCATCGGAATCTGGTCGAACCTCTGCCGGAGGAGGGAGTTGAAAACCTCTCTGACAGGGGGCTCAGCCAAACGTTCCCAACAGACCCTCAAAATACGTTTGGGTCCACCAAGTCTGTCCAGCTTCCTCCCCCGCATTCAGATCCAACTCACCACCGGGTGGTGATCAGTTGACAGCTCCGCCCCTCTCTTTACCCGAGTGTCCAAGACATATGGCCGAAGGTCAGACGAAACGACCTAAAAAACGATCATCGACCTCCGGCCTAGGGTGTCCTGGTGCCATGTGCACTGATGGACACACTTATGCTTGAACATGGTGTTCATTATGCACAAACTGTGACTTGCACAGAAGTCCAATAACAGAACACCACTCGGGTGGTGCACAACAGAGATTTCCAGTTTAAATTAAAACTTGGATTAAATGATGTGTTCAATGACTCTGATGTTCATGTGCTTCAATGCAGCGCGGTATAAAACAACAATTAAAAAAACAACACTACCCCCCAAAAAAAAAACAAAAAAACCAACCATTGACCCACCACCAACAAACACAGTAAAAAAAAAAAAAAAAACTGTCACCGTCGCAGCACTAGACTTGTCACAGAGGCTAAACTGATGATATTCCTAAACTGGGGCTCTATGAAATCAATTTTACCTATTTCCAAATTCTGTTTTTATGTTTTCATTAAAGTTTGTGTTTTTTGTTTTAATTTTTAGTTAGTAAAAAGGATGTCTAATCAGTTAAATTCATAAAACTAACAACTTAATAATTTATTAAAATTAGCAATAATAGGGCACTATGAAATGAAAGTCCCCCCCTCCCCAGATTCCTTGTTTTAGGATTTAATACATGTTTATCAAAAATGGTGGAATTTAAATGAATTCATAATCCTTTACCAAAATAGGAGAACAAATTTTAACATTTCATTTTTGTTTTGGCAAACAATGTGCTGGCCTGCACAACAGAGGTTTCCAGTTTAAATTCAAATGTGGATGAAATATTGTGTGATATTCCTTAAAAGACTGTTTTAATAAACTGTATTAATCTTATTAGTATTACTTTGAGAAGTACGTTCTGCTTTATAATAGTAAAATATTTCAGTCATAATTTCTTTAAAGTATTTTTTGGTGGGTTTATTGAAGAGTTTCTGTGTGTATCTGATGATAGTTTTATCAAGTGAAATGGTGTATGAATACTATTAACTTGTATTTGAAAGCTAATTTAATTATTCTCCACTGCTTGCATGTTATTTTGGATTGCCTCCCCCTAGTCAGCTTTTTGGCGAGGAGGATGAGGATCAGGAAGTTTCACCTGACACAGCTGACCCTGAGGCTGCTTGTGAGTAGTCACACATTTACAACAACTTATTTACTTCTTCAGTGGTGGACATTCTTTGTGCTTAATCGAAGTTTAACCTGTCATCAAACAATCTGCTCCAGGTCTCACATGCAGGATCTGAAGGATGTGACCAATAATGTTCACTATGAAAACTACTGGAGTAAGAAACTAGCAGCTGTCACCTGCAACGGGGTCGACGCCACCAAGAACAAGGACCAGCTCACAAAGTATGAAAACAGTTCTATTTTTTTCAATGTTTTTCAGTTTTTGTCCTAAACACCCTTCCTTGGGATTGAGTCTGCAAAGTTTGTCGATCCTCTCCTGTAGCCTAACGGTCAAAAATTCTTTAAAAGTCTAGTCAATACATAGTTCACCCAAAAATAAAAATTTGCTGAAAGTTTACTCACCCTCAGGACATCCAGGATGTAGATGAGTTTGTTTCTTCCTCAGGAAAAGATTTGGAGAATTTTTTTCAGCCATAATATGAGTCCTCTATCCATAATATTGCTTTATCCAATGTGGATTATTATGATGTTTTTATCAACTGTTTGGACTCTCATTCTGACGGCACCCATTCACTGCAGAGGATCCATTGATGAGGAAGTGATGTAAAATTTCTCCAAATCTGTTACAATGTCTCTCTTGTAGGAGTCCCCTGGCCCAGATGGAGGAGGAGAGGAGGGAGCATGTAATGAAGATGAAGAAGATGGAGACAGAGATGGAGCAGGTCTTTGAGATGAAGGTCAAAGAAAAGAAGCAAAAACTGAAGGACTCTGAGGCAGAGGTGTGTATGCGAGGACGCATGTGTTTGGTTTCTAGTTCTAAATAAAAAAAAAAACATTTTAGCATTTGTTCCCGTTGCTCTCCATATTTGTCATAGCTAATATCACAAATACTTAACTAAAAATCCTTGGGCATTTTTGATACAGTTGGAGCGGCATCATGAACAGATGAAGAAGAATCTAGAAGCTCAGTATAAAGAGCTTGAGGAGAAGAGGCGCCAGTTTGAGGAGGAAAAAGCCAACTGGGAGACCCAGCAACACATCCTGGAGCAGCAGAAACTTGATGCATCAAAGTGAGACTCACGCTGTTTTTTCAGCTCAATTCTTCAGTGTCTTTCTCTTAATATAGCCTTTCTTTAACTCTCTGCATTATGCATTCCCTAAATAATGCAGCTAGCAAAACAATATTTTAAATATGGAACTGCACTCATGCATAGAAATAGAGGCTGACTGTCTCATGTAATGTATGATTTAATAAATTATATAAGAGATATTATTGATAAGTCTGCATATTGTGGTTTGTTTTAAACTTAATTTTAGTTATAATTTTTTTAATTAGTATGTTATACATGCACTACCATCTGTAGTTTTTTTCCCCCCTTCAGGATGATATGATTTGATTATAATGCAATTATTTAAAATTATTTTTGTAACATAAAACATTAACATTATTTTTCTCATAGTGGAAAAGAACAAGAAAAAAGGAAAAATCTTTTAAAGGCATCATGAAGCTCCATTCCTTATAAAACCAGAAACTCCTTGCATCTCTTTAGATGTTCTGATGTTTTATGACCCCATAAGAAACACATGCTGGAGTGCTACATTACAGTGTACTGCACATTCCATTGCAACATGAATGAAAGGAATGAAATGTAAGATATTTTTATAGTCACATCCACACACGACTTTATCGCCCTCTTCTGGTTGACTATTATATTGCACCACATGCCCAGTATTTCAAGTTTATGTTCTCGACCTTTCGATTAGAGTGAGAATATTGTTACGTTCCCCTCAGTGTCTAGGGGTCAGACGGGGAAGTAACAAATAGAAAAAACAAAAAAGTAACGAGGCTACAAAAAGCGAGAACAAACTTCAATCCTCTGTCCCAGAGTGAAAATGTCACCTGTTGATATATATATACAAAAGATAATCACAACCAGGAACAATATCCATTAACAGTTCATGCAGAAACACCATTAGCCACTGCTAACATACAACTATTGTCTCTGCATGAAAAGCAACCACAAAGTTCAATCTGGAGCAGAGGACAAGTGTGTCTCCAAGCAAAGTCTAAACTGCCCCAATATCCTCTTGGTCTCAGACACGCTCTCACAAACAAACTACAGGTGGTGATGATTTGCCCTGAAAAGCAGCACTGACGGTAAACCTGGACAACACCAGAGTCATGGTGTTCCAAAAGAAGGCCAGGTCTCAGGGAAACAGATACCAGTTCAGTTACGGAGCAGAAGTCCTCGAGCACAGCACCAGCTACAGTTACCTGGGCATCGAGATCTCAGCATCAGGGGGCTTCAGTCTGGCTGTTAAGGCCCTAAATGAGAAGGCCCAGAGGACATTTTATGCCATAAAAGCATGGTTTGGCCAATTAAAACTGCCAATTAGAACATGGATTAAATTATATCACGTAATCATCAAACCAATCCTACTGTACAGGAGTGAAATTTGGGGACCAATATTAAAATTTGAAAACTGGGATAAAAGTTTAATAGAAAGAACACAATTGGAATTTGCCAAAAACATCCTAAGGGTAAACAGAAGTACTTGTAATAATGCCTGCAGGGCTGAACTGGGCTTATACCCCTTACACATTGAAATAAAAAAAAAAGAGCTGTTCAGTTCTGGCATCACCTGACTCAATCTAACACTGAACATCTAATGAATGAAATACAAATTGACAATAAAGCAGACTTGACTTGACTTGACTTGAAACTCAAACCGAGTCTGCATGCAAATTCACAATTAACATTCTTGACTTGACTTGAAACTCAAACCGAGTCTGACTCCAATCACAACCCTAACATTCATAAACATTCATGATGAAAAATAAAAAAATGAATTTGACCTCCAAACCAAACTCCAGTGTTATTCAGCCCTAAACAGAACCACAACATTGGCAAATTACTTATCAATCAAGCAATTAAAAGAAAGACAAATCCCTTCAAAATACTGACTCAGCGATCATGATTTGGAAATAGAGATGGTAGACATAAAAAATCCTGGATACCGAGAGAACAGCGAATATGCAAACACTGTGAGCTGAATCAAATAGAGGATGAGACTGCCCCAAATGCACCACTACAAGGGAAAAATTCATTCCACAAAAAAAATCACTCAACAATTCAAATCATACAATAAATCATTATTGACTCTAAATGACACTTAATACTTTGAGAGAATGAGATGGCAGTCAAACTAGCTGCAAAATATTTATACACGATACACACCATACGAAATGGCTAATTTATTGTATTCAACTGCTTTATTTGATATACTTAATTGTATATAATTATAAGTACTATTATTAACATTAGAAAAACTACCTTCTTTATTTAAATCAAACATAATTTATCTATCTACTTCCACTTACATTAATTAATCAAACATAATTTATTCATTAAAAAAATTCTTCAACAATACAACAAAACAAATGTCATGCCAATAAAGTAACTTGAGAGAGAGAGAGAGAGAGAGAGAGAGACTTTGACTTTAAAAAACACTTTAATACCAAAAAAAGTTTTGCCAAAGAAGAAACATACAGGTATTAAGCATCACATTTCATCATATTATCACAAAGTAAATATTTCAAATTTAAATTAGTCACCATTACAAACACATTGATTTACACCCCATTTCTATTAACCAATTTGTAGTATGTGTATCAAATTTTATTAAACCCATTACAACTTAAATAACTACACAATAAAAACCACCAGAACTGAATCAACTTCACAAGACTCGTTACCGGAAAATTTTTCTTTCTGTGACAACCAAATAGCCATTTAAACTTTCCCAAATAAAAAGTTCAATAACACATGAGACTCCTTTTTACTTTTTTTATATTCAGGGCCATGTATAAAACACATAGGTGAGAAAACTTCTCCCAGGTTCTGACACCACCCATCTATTGTTGGAAACAACAGTTCTAGCACAATTTAAAAACAGGTGAAAAACAGTTTCTTGTATACCACAGAAAGGGCATCCCTCCCTCACCTGCGGATCAAGACTGTGTCTGTTAGTAGCTATTATACCATGCACTAACCTCCACTGAAGAGCTCCAGTTCTTTTTTCAATAGGAGGTTTGTACAAGGTCCTCCAGCTGCCCTTGGAGGAAGATAACAGCTTTCAGTTTCAGCTTATAGGTTTCTATGAAAAGTCTTTAACTCTGTGGCAAAAACTCTTTCTATGAAAGTCGTTTAGGTGCGCAAAAAAACAGCAATTTGATATCAAAAGTTTTCTTTGCCAACACGAATTGTGGCAAAAAACTCTTTTGCCATACACCTTCAGATCAAGGTGTCCTATCTTTTGTGATGCAGCCCCAGACTTTTCTCTTTAACTCTGTGGCAAAAACTCTTTTGCCACACGAATTGATCTTATGCCCAGTTTTTCAGCAAAAATTTGCATTTAGAAGTGATCTATAAAATGAACTCAATCCCACTGCATTTAGAAGTGATCTATAAAATGATGTTAGTCCTGCAAGATCCAACTTGTTTATCTCCATCAGGAACAGGTGACGATCTAGTCCCATGTTGCCTGCTTTCCTCAATAAGGTACACGCTATCCCAGCCCAGCTCACATCCTTCCCGTAGAGGAGTCTCTGAGCCACCTGAACTCTGAAGGTCTTTACTCTAGATACGATATCCACTAGGCCTTGTCTTCCTTCCTCTCTGTGCAGATACAGCACTGGTGTCTTTAACCAATTTTGGCCCTACAAGAAAAAATCCACCAGTCTAATTCGCCTCTGAACTTTCACAGGAGTACTTAGGCCACCAGCCATTTTTATCATACATGTGGCTTCAGTGTACAATAACATTATCATTGAAATAAAATTATCATCAAAACCAAAGGTCTTTAGAGAAAACTGTGATCCACCCGTTCAAAAGCCTTTTCTTGATCTAATGATAAAAACCCCATTTCAATCTTGTTATCAAAAGCATAGTCATACAAGTCTCTTACTAAATGTAGATTATCTACAATAGATTTATCTTTTATGTATGATGCAGTACATTATTTAATCTGTTTGACTTTTTTGTAATCTGAGCACAACACTGTCTCCAGTAATGTCAAAAAAGTATACTTAATTGTCATTAAGTAAAGTTCATATATTTTGACTTTTTGTAAGTATATAAAGTATACTTATTGTCATTTCTAGTAATATCTTAGAAGCAGCGTTAAAACTGCAAGTACATAAAAGTAAACTAAAAGTATACTTTCATATTTTTAGTTTAAAATAAGTATACTAATAGCACACTTGAATAAACTTCTTTTTCATAAGGGAAGTCCCCCTTCTTGGGGAGCAGCGTTAAAACTGCACGCTGAAAACTTTTAGGAAGGATTTCTTCAGTAATATTTTTTGAAGAACTTCAAAGTTTGTGCGACGACTGAGTGGCGCACTCGGCTAAGCCACTGGTTCTGAACCTCTAAGGTCATGGGTTCAAATCCAGGATGATTAATGTTCTCGGGGAAGTCGTGGCCTAGTGGTTAGAGAGTTTGACTAACCCTAACCCTAAACCCTAAAATTGTGGGTTTGAGTCTTGGGCCGGCAATACCACGACTGAGGTGCCCTTGAGTAAGGCACCGAACCCCCAACTGCTCCCCGGGCTGCCCACTGCTCCAGGTGTGTGTGTGTGTCCACACTTTGGATGGGTTAAATGCAAAGCACAAATTCTGAGTATGGGTCACCATACTTGGCTGTATGTCACTTCACAAGTAATCATGTCCAAGAACAGGCCAGAAAGCTTTATAGAATTCGGCAGAGAGTCCATCTATTCTAGGTGCACAACCTACAGAGAGTCCCATAACAGCAGCCGTAACTTCTTCATAGGTAAGTTCAGCCTCTAAGAATTGTCTGTGCTTTGAGGTTAAAACTGGAAGATCATAAAGTAGTTCACTCCTACATTGCTCATCTGATTTTTCAGAAGTGTATAAACTGTAATAAAAATCCACAGCAATTTTACGCATCTCTGTTTGCCAGCAAATGGGTTTAAACACATGCAAACTGTTATTGTCATAATTTAGCTGCAAAATAATGTTAAAACAGGTCTTCACATGTTTATGACCCCAAAGAAACACACAACATCATGTCTCACACACCAGCAGAAACCAAAAACCATTGATCCATAGCCTTGCTTTTAACACATACATATGTTTTTTTGTATATATATCAACATGTGTCATTTTCACTCTGGGACAGAGGATTGAAGTGTGTTCTCGCTTTTCGTTGCCTCGTTACCATTATTTTTCTTTTTGTTACTTCCCCTTCTGACCCCTACACACAGAGGAATACTAAAAAAATAGGCTCTCACCCGATACCCTTTTCAAAAATATATTTTTCATACTGAACCTCAACCTGTCCTGATTCTACGGGACACTGGTTCGGAGCAGTCCTTGATATTGGCAGAGTTACCTCCCTTTTTGCAGAATTCGGACACCGTTTCTGATATCATCATATGTAGTTGTGGCCTAATGGTTAAAGAGTTCGACTCCTATCCCTAAAGTTGTGGGTTTGAGTCTCGGGCTGGCAATACCACGACTGAGGTGCCCTTGAGCAAGGCACTGAACCCCCAACTGCTCCCCCGGCCACAGCATAAATGGCTGCCCACTGCTCCGGGTGGGTGTTCACGGTGTGTGTGTGTGTTCATTGCTGTGTATGTGCACTTTGGATGGGTTAAATGCAGAGCACTAATTCTGAGTATGGGTCACCATACTTGGCTGTATGTCCCGTCATGTCACTATTTAGAAACAGAACTCACAAAAACTAGTGTAGATTCACGCCATTTCTGGTCCTGTCACATTATCTCGGTCAATGAAGAACAAAAACGCATTTAGAAAGGAAATGGTTCTGAACAATAAACATTATTATTTTGGATACAACTGTTGCATTTTCACAGATAAATCTCACGTTTCTGTATTTCTCCAAGCAACGTCTACTTTCACACTAAATTTGCCTCTAGATGTTGAAACCATGAGAGAAAAAAAGTTTACATTTAATATGGTTATTTGAATTTCTGTGACAAAATATATTTTAAAATAATGTGTGGAATTTGGAAATTATGAAACTGAAACAACACCTTTCAGAGATTAGAGAAGCTGATAAAACAACAACAACATTGTTCTTCAGAAAACAGATTTTACACTAAATATGAGGGATTTCTCTGCAGAACAACTGTATCCTTGTGTTAAATTGTGTACAGCTTTGTAAATATGTAAATAAATAATTCAGACTACAAGAGAACACAATATGAGTTTCAGAAGTCCAGGCCATGAGCAGGACGAGTCCAAACACCAGAACACAAGATGTTCTCATGGTTTCTGATCTGAAGTTGATCTTCAGGCTTTGATGATGGGTTTTTGGATAAATCTGAATGAATTAGAGGCTGCTTCATGCTTTAAATATTTTCCCAGTGTGATGTTATAGAAACTCAGATCTGAGGTTTATATATATATATATATATATATATATATATATATATATATATATATATATATATATTATATAGTATATATAGGAATATTATGAATATATCTTTGAAAATGATTTGTGTGTGTGTGTGTGTGTGTTGTGAAACAAAGTGTGTGTGTGTGTGTGTGTGTGTCTATAAATTTTTTCAAAAACAAAGAATACCTATATGCCTTATGTAATCAGAAACTATATCGTTTTCAGGTTTGTATTTATTTTTATTTTTATATGTACAGTGGTGTGAAAAATTGTTGGCCCCCTTCCTGATTTCTTATTTTTTTGCATGTTTGTCACACTTTAATGTTTCAGATCATCAAACAAATTTAAATATTAGTAAAAGATAACACAAGTGAATACAACATGCAGTTTTAAATGAAGGTTTTTATTATTAAGGCAAAACAAAATCCAAAACTACATGGCCCTGTGTGAAAAAGTGTTTGCCCCCAAACCTAATAACTGGTTGGGCCACTCTTAGCAGCAACAACTGCAATCAAGTGTTTGTGATAACTTGCAATGAGTCTGTTCCAGCGCTCAATAGGATTCGGGTCAGGACTTTGACTAGGCCACTCCAAAGTCTTCATTTTGTTTTTCTTCAGCCATTCAGAGGTGGACTTGCTGGTGTGTTCTGGATCATTGTCCTGCTGCAGAACCAAAGTTCGCTTCAGCTTGAGCTCACGAACAGATGGCCGGACATTCTCCTTCAGGATTTTTTGGTAAACAGCAGAATTCATGGTTCCGTTTATCACAGCAAGTCTTCCAGGTCCTGAAGCAGCAAAACAGCCCCAGACCATCACACTACCACCACCATATTTAACTGTTGGTGTGTGATGTTCATTTTCTGAAATGCGGTGTTACTTTTACGCCAGACGTAATGGGACACAGACCTTCCAAAAAGTTCAACTTTTGTCTCATCAGTCCACAGAGTATTTTCTCAAAAGTCTTGGGGATCATCAAGATGTTTTCTGGCAAAACTGAGATGAGCCTTTATGTTCTTTTTGCTCAGCAGCAGTTTTCGTCTTGGACCTCTGCCATGCAGACCATTTTTGCCCAGTCTCTTTCTTATGGTTGGAGTCATGAACACTTTCCTTAACTGAGGCAAGTGAGGCCTGCAGTTCTTTGGATGATGTTTTGGGGTCTTTTGTGACCTCTTGGATGAGTCGTCGCTGTGATCTTGGGGTAATTTTTGGGGTAATTTTGGTCGGTCGGCCACTCCTGGGAAGGTTCTCCACTGTTCCATGTTTTTGCCATTTGTGAATAATGGCTCTCACTGTGGTTCATTGGAGTCCCAAAGCTTTAGAAATGGCTTTATAACCTTTTCCAGATTGATAGATCTCAATTACTTTCTTTCTCATTTGTTTCTGAATTTCTTTGGATCTCGGCATGATGTCTAGCTTTTGAGGATCTTTTGGTCTTCTTCACTTTGTCAGGCAAGTCATATTTAAGAGATTTCTTCATTGTGAACAGATGTGGCAGTAATCAGGCCTGGGTGTGGCTAGAGAAACTGAACTCAGGTGTGATAAACCACAGTTTTAACAGGGGGGTAAACACTTCTTCACACAGGGTTATGTAGTTTTGGATATTGTTTTCCCTTAATAATAAAAACTTTCATTTAAAAACTGTGTTTACTTGCGTTATCTTTGAATAATATTTAAATTTGTTTGATGATCTGAAACATTAAAGTGTGACAAACATGCAAAAAAATAAGAAATCAGGAAGGGTGCAGACACTTTTTCACACCACTGTATGTATATGTACGTTAATTTCTGATTGTTTTTATGTCATCTTCATCTTTTATTCTTTCTGCCTAACTGTACATTATTAAAAATGAGATGTTATCCTGATGAGAGTTATACCATCTTTTCTACTATTTATGCTAATTTAATAGGCCTACATGAATATGCACACATTCAAATGGACCTGACACCAGGTAATCTCATTGCATTTTAATATTTATTTGCAAAGATTAAGTACTAAATGAAAAGGTATCACTTTACAAAAATAAATGTTGAAATTAACATGAACTAAGATTAATAAATGCTGTAGAGGTATTGTTCATTCTTAGTTCGTGTTAACTTAAGTAGCTAACTAATGTTAACTAATGAAGTTTATTGTAAAGTGTAAGCAATGATGAGAGTTTAACATTCAGTTTCAGGAAATGTAAAAATTAATTTCTTAAGAAAGGATAGTTGTATAATGCAGTAACAGTATTATTTTGTGCATAATGTATCGTGTTTTTATTTCTTAGGCTGGATGATTCTCCATAAAACTCTTTATCCAAGCCTCTGCTGGATCCACACAAAATTCAGTTCTAGGTGTCGTAACCCTGCGGGGGGAAAGTTCACATTTTCATACATACACAAAATTTGTTTTTATCATTTGTCTACAATTTAAAAGGAGCATTTGCCAGTTTTTCTAAATAATATATTTTAGAGTTAAATACTTACACAATGCCAGGGGAAGGGCAACGGGAACTTGTCTTCAGAGCACTCACAATTTTTTTGTTTGGAATTTGAAAGTCGATAAAATTGAAGCAACATCTCTTAGGAACTACAGAAGCATGAGCTGTTGGTGAGATAAAATATATAGTCTAGTTTTAGGACAGAACCATAAAATTTATCATATCCAACAATGTATAAAATATATTAAATATAAATATTAATTTTATATTATTCATCCTTCAAAATAAAGGTCCTTTTTAGAACTTTAGGTTCCGTGAAGGAATATATTTGGCTGGTTAATCAGCACATGTTTTTATCTTACTGGAGAATACAAAGTCCACTGACGAACATGCAAAGCTTCCACTATGGTACCTGTCTGTAATATTCTTTTGTTTCTAATTTAATCCATTTTAATCACTTAAACTCTATGTATAACTTCATGTCTTATATAAATAATAATTTAGTCAGAAGAAAAACTGTACTGTAAGAGAACTTACGCTGAGCCTCAGAAGTCCGGGCCATCAGCAGGACCAGCCCGAACACCAGACACAAAGAAGATGCCCTCATGGTTTCTGATCTGAAGCTGATTTTCAAGCTTTGATAACCAGCTGTTGCAGATGTCTGAGAAAGTCCAAGTCTGCACCACATTCTTAAATGTGTTTTTTTTTTTGTTTGTTTGTTTTTTTTTTTTTTTTTCGGACGTGATGCTTAATGGAAACTGTGGTTTGATAAGGAAATGTACTGCAGCCCCCCTCCTCTTCTTCAAAGCCCACACAGAGAATCACATTTGCTATACTGGTTTGCATGCTTTTTGCAAGCAGAGAGAACATAAAATACAGAAGTCATAAGTTTACAGCACATCTTCAGAGAGAGCAGTTCTTTGCTGATGCCCAATGCAAGAAAGAAAGTCATTTGTCTTTAAATTATATTCAACTTTTGTAACATATTGTGTAAAATAATATCTGCATTGCATTCTTTGTGTCCAAAGCGCAGAAGGACTGTAATTCATCAATTACATGAGTCAAATTCACAGTGGAAATTTCATTTTTCACAGTCACACAAAAAAGTACATGCACTGACATGGGTTTCCAATATGCAAATATTAAACTAGAATGCAAACATGTTGTAGTACATAATGGAAATAATTTGTGTGATAACTTCATGCATCATTCATTAACAAAAAGAACACTTAACAGATCAACATTTAATTCAAATATGCCATGTGAAGACATAAGATAAAGGTGATGCATCTTAGCAAAAATCTACTCCGCCTGATAATGATCAAGATCTTAGTGTTCAGCCCTTTTGGCCTGTGTTTTTTTTTTTTGTTTGTTTTTGTACGATATGTACTCTCATTTTCATGTTCAGTAAATGGCACATATCCAAATACTCTACTAGAATGTGTAAATGTGTATGCATATGTATATATGTATCAGTTATATAATCCTCCTGCTCAAAAACTGTGCATGATTATTTGTTTTCAGCAATATTCATGATAAATTTGACAAATACACCAGTAACGATTTGATAATTAAACAGAATAGCATGCAGACCTGCTA
Organism: Cyprinus carpio; assembly: GCF_018340385.1. NCBI lineage: Eukaryota > Metazoa > Chordata > Actinopteri > Cypriniformes > Cyprinidae > Cyprinus > Cyprinus carpio. The sequence continues at coordinate 7,115,706 of NC_056596.1, read as the reverse complement.
AAATATTATTACTAAAGTACAGTAAATGAACCATAAACCAGACTCATTCAGCAGAGCATCAAAACCCTGAGGAACCACCAGCAGCGTGTCGTTTTTATTTCTTTAGTAAGTGACATGAGAAATGACTCATTTTGATGTGACTCATTTTGATATGAGGTACTTAGTGTTATGTATAATATGATCAAATTAGTCACACAGACTAATGTAAGATTTGAATCACTCTATTGGCCTTTTTCAGGATTTAATTCAATTAATTTAAAAGTTTCTCCATATAATTGCAGGACAAAGTCATCCACTTAATCTACATTAATCTTGACTATTTTGTAAATTCCCTTCAAAGAATTAGTTTAAAATGTGTTCTTGCCAGAAGAGCAGAACGGGCCTTTCAGTTCACTGGAAAAGACACATAGATGAAGATCATCATTATTCTGAGAAAAACACCCTTCTGAAACTGTCGCATACACTTCACAACTTCTGCGGTGGCTATTTAATGCACTGCAGTTTTGGTCTTAACCACATCATTCATTATTCAGAGGAGCAAAGCTGCATGAAAATGCAATGTTGGGTGTGCATATTTACATATATTATACGAATGTATGTATATGTATGTGTGTGTATGTCTGCTTACCATGACAGCATCATGAAGTGAGTCCAGTTACATATTACCAAGATAAAGACTTGGTGTATGAACATTTGATAGTGCATTTCAAAAGTTAATTTGTCTGTGGATACTATAGAAAGCACTAATTCTAAGGTCAAAAACTTTGAGGTACAATGTTTTTTTCTCTGCACTTTGCAGCCCAGATTACAACGTGGAATTCTTCCAAAATTTCCAGCTTGTCATGAATGCTTTGGACAACAGAGGTGTAAATTATATATATGTGAATTATGGTGTGAATTATAAGAATGTCTTTTCTTTTGTCCTTGCAGCGGCCAGGAATCATGTAAACAGGATGTGTTTGGCCGCTGACATTCCCCTCATTGAGAGCGGCACGGCTGGCTATCTGGGACAAGTCACAGTTATCAAGAAGGCAAAGCTCTTCTATTAAATCATGTTGCTGTATTCATCTCAGTGTCACACTCTTTGCATCACATTTTGTAAATTTGCAAACTGCAGGGTCAAACGGATTGCTACGAGTGTCAGCCTAAACCCACGCAGAAAACTTTCCCAGGTTGCACCATTCACAACACTCCCTCAAAACACATTCACTGCATCGTGTGGGCCAAATATCTCTTTAAGTAAGTTCTCTACACTAATATGTCTCGTTGAAATGGAGTGTGTATGTTTGGGCATAAAAATGATCTTCAGACTTACAAATCTCAACGTCCACTCCAAGCTGAGATATTTCGTTTTTAAAAAATCCCTTTTCAAGAACTATAATGAACGGCTCGTTTGGACTACAGCTTTAGTTTTCTGGGTTTTGTGATATCACAAAGCGGGCCATTACAATATAATTCAAATAAATCCTGCCTACGGAAATTCGAATGGTTGTGGGGTGGGGAGGGGCGAGGCCATGGTTAGAACACTTGGTTGAGTGCATCAGACAAGACAACGACAAAGAAGTGCTGCTGTAGCCTCAAGTTTTCGCAAGTTATTAAAAATGCACCTGAATAATTATGTATGTAAATATGTATGTTACAATTATGAAAACGTTTTTATTATAAATTGCTGACAGTACAATACTGGACAATGATGTAATCTGCAGAATTTAAACTTCAATTATGAGACTACAGTGTTTCCCATACATTGAGTGCTGGTGTTTTTATATCACTGTATTGCTGAAGGAAACTGACTGTCTTCAGAAAATTCTATGCATTTTTCATTTAATCTTACAATGTCTGATAAAGCAGTGTTTTTTGTTTTTTTTTTGAGCGGGAGCACTGCTTTGTGTAAAGTGGTTACCGGGGAAACCTCGATCTCTCCCACTCCAACAGCGCCTCCTGCTGGCAGAGAATGAATTTGCATAAATATGCCGCCTGTATAATAGTTTCACTGCAATTCCTGTTATAATGTTAGAATTAAATAACAATAAAAATTATACATACGCACTTATCGGTACATAGTAAATGCAGTTATTTTTAAGCAGTTGTTGACATCCTATCTAAAAGGTGATTTAGCCCAAAAAAAAAACAATAACGTTACCATTCTAATATGTCTTGCAATATCCGTGCTTGCAACAGTTCTGTGCGATGCTCTTGTTTAATATTCTCTAGGTCTGAATCCAGCTCAAATTGATATAGCAATATTGACTCCATCCTTAACTATACCAGAGCAGACAGAACTTGCTGCTTTGGCAAGGGGCGGGGCAGTACTGAAACACCGTCTAAACTGTTCGCCAATCACAACACACTGGGATAGCTAACCTATCACCTATCATACCTATCATATTTAGTTTTTCAGATGTCGGGCCTTCATTAAACCCTGGAACTAATCAAGCTGTTTGTGCAAGGCTGGGGAGAACGGTATTGTAATAATGTAAATTATGTAAAAAAAAAAAAAAATCGTTTTTCGAAACACCAAGCATTAGAGCATGTTCTAGTACACCCCCAAAACAAATTCAAGACATTGTTAAAGAGCATAATAGGACCCCTTTAATTTTAATGCACTTTGCACAAACAATACTGAATGTAAAGGAAAATCCACAGCTGTGAATTAATGACAGAGAGAGCGGTTGTGCGTGTGTGAATTAGCTGTGTCTGTACAGTGTGTCTGTAATAATAGTGTTGCAAGTTTAATTACTTCAGAAGCATTGTGAAGTTGTTGTAGCCTTTTAATGTGCCATCGAAGCTTCTTTATGAATAAATATGGAGTTTGTAGCATTGACAAGTTTTTGTGCTCCTGAATGTTTCTGTATGCACAGTGCAGTCTCTGATGTTTGTGTGCTTCAATGCAGCGCGGTAGAATAGAACAGTGATTAAACTGACAGGACTTTCCCTCAAAAACACATTAAAACCACCAGTTGTTGACCATTTACCACCACAGGGGTAGAAAACTGTCACCGTCGCAGCACTAGTCTGGTCACAGAGGCTAAACTGATGATATTCCTAAACTAGTGCCCTATGAAATCAGTTTTACCTATTCCCAAATTCTGTTTTTATGTTTTAATTTTTCACAAGTATGTTTTTAATTTTGTTTAAGTTTCTAATCAGTAAAATTCATAAAACTTTAACAATTTAATAATTTCTTAAAATTAGCAATAATAGAGCACTATGAAATGAAGTTTTTTTTCTCCAACCTCGTTAACTTGTTTTATGATTTGATACAAATGTATTGAAAATGGTGGATGTCAACTAAATTCATAATACTTTACCAAAATAAGGGAACAAATTTTAACATTTGTATCTGTACGTTTTCTTTATTTTAAGTATTTTTTTAAGTATTTATTTTAAGTAGAGTTTCTGTGTGTATCTGATGATAGTTTTATCAAGTGAAATGGTGTATGAATTCTATTAACTTGTATTTGAAAGCTAATTTAATTATTCTCCTCTGCTTGCATGTTATTTTGGATTGCCTCCCTAGTCAGCTTTTTGGCGAGGAGGATGAGGATCAGGAAGTGTCACCTGACACAGCTGACCCTGAGGCTGCTTGTGAGTAGTCGCACATTTACAACAACTTATTTACTTCTTCAGTGGTGAACATTCTTTGTGCTTAATCGAAGTTTAACCTGTCATCAAACAATCTGCTCCAGGTCTCACATGCAGGACCTGAAGGACATGGCCAATAATGTTCACTATGAAAACTACCGGAGTAAGAAACTAGCAGCTGTCACCTGCAACGGGGTCGACGCCACCAAGAACAAGGACCAGCTCACAAAGTATGAAAACAGTTCTATTTTTAGCTCAATGTTTTTCCGTTTTTGTCCTAAACACACTTCCTTGGGATTGAGTCTGCAAAGTTTGTCGATCCTCTCCTGTAGCCTAACGGTCAAAAATTCTTTAAAAGTCTAGTCTTCAAGATATAGTTCACCCAAAAATAAAAATTTGCTGAAAGTTTACTCACCCTCAGGCAAGGTTTGGAGAAATTTTTCCAGCCATAATATGAGCCTCTATCTATAATATTGCTTCATCCAATGTGGATTATTGTGATGTTTTTATCAACTGTTTGGACTCTCATTCTGACGGCACCCATTCACTGCAGAGGATCCATTGATGAGGAAGTGATGTAAAATGTATTCTAATGTTACAATTGTTGCAATGTCTCTCTTGTAGGAGTCCCCTGGCCCAGATGGAGGAGGAGAGGAGGGAGCACGTGATGAAGATGAAGAAGATGGAGACAGAGATGGAGCAGGTCTTTGAGATGAAGGTCAAAGAAAAGAAGCAAAAAATGAAGGACTCTGAGGCAGAGGTGTGTATGCGAGGACACTTGTGTTTGGTTTCTAGTTTCAAATATTTTTTATTTTTATTTTTTATTAGCATTTGATCCCGTTGCTCTCCATATTTCTCATGGATAATATCACAAATACTTAACTAAAAATCCTTGGGTATCTTTGATGCAGTTGGAGCGGCGTCACGAACAGATGAAGAAGAATCTAGAAGCTCAGTATAAAGAGCTTGAGGAGAAGAGGCGCCAGTTTGAGGAGGAAAAAGCCAACTGGGAGACCCAGCAACACATCCTGGAGCAGCAGAAACTTGATGCATCAAAGTGAGACTCTCGCTGTTCTTTCAGCTCAATTCTTCAGTGTCTTTCTCTTAAAATAGCCTTTCTGTAACTCTCTGCATTATTCAGTCCCTAAATAATGCAGCTAGCAAAACAACATTTTAAATAAGGAACTGCACTCGTGCACAGAAGTAGAGAGTGACTGTCCCATTTGCTGCTTACACATTGATAATCTGCATTCAGAATTAAGTTTTAGCCTGAAGTAAAGTTTTAGTATTTAAAATAATAATAATAATTTAGTTATTTTAGTGTATTTGAAATACATTTTTTACATTAACATTTGAAATTTCAATTTGATAATGCATGATTAAATAAATTATATAAGAGATAATGTATATAATTATCTGTGGTTTGTTTTGAACTTAATTTTAGTTATCCTTTTTAATTAGTATGTTATACATGCAGTACCTTTCAAAACTTTGTGATCTAGTTTTTTTTCCCCTCCAGGATGATATCCCCCCCCCCCCCCCACATAAAAAAAAATCTCATAACTTAAACTAATGAATAGTAGTGTATATTATTGCAGTCAGTATACATAACAAGCAGTGGCATAAAAATAAAATATCAATCATTAAAAATTTAAATAGAGGACGTGGAAAAATATTGAAATTTACAGTAACCATAACTAACAATTTATTTTAATCAATTTCTTCACTAATGTTTTTGTCTTTTTTTTCTCAGGACAATGGAAAAGAACAAGAAAAAAGGAAAAATCTTTTAAAGACATCATGAAGCTCCATTCCTTATAAAACCAGAAACTCCTTGCATCTCTTTAGATGTTCTGATGTTTTATGACCCCATAAGAAACACATGCTGGAGTGCTACATCACAGTTTACTGCACATTCCATTTCAACATGAATGAAAGGAATGAAATGTAGGATATTTTTATAGTCACATCCACACACGATATCATCGCCCTCTTCTGGTTGATTATTATATTGCACCACATGCCCAGTATTTCAAGTGTATGTTCTCCACCTTTTGATTAGAGTGAGAATATTGACCTTTGAAACTTTAAATATAAACAATACTTCATGTTCGTAATAATTTCTGACAGTACAGACAGACATTTTCAGCTCTGCTGTCCACATTCACACATCTTAGTGTTAAGATGGTCTCGTGGTAGGTTCGTATGGCTGTGATGGAGAATCAGACAGACAGACAGAAACAAGTGCAACGAATTAATACAGAGCTAAGCATGTATGTGTTGAAAATTAAAGCTATGGATCAATGGTTTTTGTTCTCTGCTGGTGTGTGACATGATGTGTGTTTCTTTGGGGTCATAAACATTTGAAGACCTGTTTTAACATTATTGCACAGCTAAATTATGACAATAACAGTTTCCATGCGTTTAAACCCTTTTGCTGGCTGTGTACGTAGATAATTGTGTCCCTACCATAGATGAGGTTATACAAAATGGCGTGATGGTCCATATTAATAACAATAGTCATTTTTTGATATGGATGGATATAAAATAATTACAGTAAAATTATAGGAAGTTGCTAAAACATTCTGCCTTAAAATTGCAGACTTTTACGGCATTTGTCTGCTCATGTTTTATTCTCTTTTTTTTTATTGTGAACCGATTATGTTAGATGTCCCTCAATCTATTCCTAAACTGATCTGAGACCAGTTTGTTTCATTTTAATAGTTGGGACTTGAATTTTTAGTTGTTATGGCTGGTCCTAGATCAGGGCTTGGTGCTCACTTTTAACCCGAGTGAGTTCAGTATATCTAAACAGATGTTATTTTAGCCATACTCACCCAGATTACCCTTTATAATAAACTCACTTTACATTCTAAATGTAAATGAGAGTGGAAGCGCTCTTTGTTTCTGTCGGATAGTTTAGATTTATAACACACAGGCTCCAGTTCTAACACATGCCAAACAGACAGCAACGTGCACAAAACTCTCAATGCAAAGGACAATAAAGAGTCCCTGTATGCCTCGAGATCACACACTATTATATATTTTGAAGGTTAGTCATTATACAAGTTTGAACACTCTGTTCTTCCTGATGTGGATCACTAAAAACCACACAGATGCTCTGAAGTATGTTTAGTTTAAGGTTTTTAGTAGAACAGTATTCTGGGAAAAAGAAAACCCTTTTCTTTAGACACTACACTGTTTTTTTTTTTTTTTTTTTTTAATAGTAGACCTGAACATGGCTCTAGACATGTTTCTTTTCTTATTTTTTTGTATATGTATACGGTTTTCAATTTCCAATTGTTTTTCTTCACATTTTATCTTCATCTCTTATTCTTTCTGGCTAACTGTACATAATGTAAGAAATTATAGTCTGCCTCGACCCAGCTTCCACACAACAATATGTTTGATCATATTATAATCTCCCAAAACTTCAAAGTCATCATAAATAATAATAAAATCAACATAAAATTTTCTAACCACCCATCGAATGATCACATTCTGAGCAAATGGTGACCAATTGTAGAATGGGACAGGTGTGGGACACTGAGAAACACCTCAGACAAAGGGGTGTCAGAACTTAATTAACATACAGACCACAGCTGTTACAACAGGAGCAACTTCATTTACATGAAGGGTAGTAAACTGAAAATGTATGAAAGGTTTGAACTTAGGATGTGCTGAGTTCATTCTGACTCCGTTGAACCCAAGGTGCAACATGTACTTTGTTACTGCTATTCTGCAATAAACATCTTAATCAAGATCTTCAATATCCTCATCACTTTTTCTTACAATTATTAAACATGAGATGTTATGCTGATAATGGTTATGTTGTCTTTTCTTATCAGTACTTGATCTGAAATCATGTCGAGACACCAGGTAATCTCTGCATTTCAATTTTTTTGATTTGGTTTAATTTCTGCAAAATGAGAAGAGTTTTAATATTTTGAGGTTTTTAATTGGCTTAATATCTTTCTGTATTAAAGAGGAAATAAAATATAAAACTCATATATACTTTTTTTTTTTTTTTTTTTTTTTTTTTTTTTTTTGTAATATCATATTCCAGTATCATTGGAATTTTTCACAATTATTTATTTAGTTTAGTCGTGGCCTAGTGGTTAGAGAGTTTGACTCCTAACCCTAAGGTTGTGGGTTCGAGTCTCGGGCCGGCAATACCACGACTGAGGTGCCCTTGAGCAAGGCACCGGAACCCCCCAACTGCTCCCCGGGCGCCGCAGCATAAATGGCTGCCCACTGCTCCGGGTTTGTTCATCGTGTGTGTGTGTTCACTGCTGTGTTGTGCACTTTGGATGGGTTAAATGCAGAGCACGATTCTGATGGGTCACCATACTTGGCTGTATGTCACTTCACTTCTTTATTATTATTTATATTATATTTTATTATATATTTTATATTTAAATAAAAATCAATAAAAATGAAACAATCTGATCCAACACTGTTGTTGAGGTTTTTAAATGTATATTTACTCAAACATGTTTGTTTATTTGTATGTGGATACACTCATTTCTAAATTGTTTTTGTTATCTTCATTTTTAATCTTTCTGCCTAACTGTACATTATTAAACATGAGATTTTATCTTGATGAGAGTTATACCATCGTTTCTACTATTTGTGCTAATTTAATAGGCCTACATGAATATGCACACATTCAAATGAGTCTGACACCAGGTAATCTCATTGCATTTGAAAATTTATTTGCATAGATTAAGTGCTAAATGAAAAGGTTCACTTTACAAAAAGTTCCATAAATGTTGAAATGAACATTAACTAAGATTAATAAATGCTGTAGAGGTATTGTTCATTATTAGTTCATGTTAACTAATGAAGTTTATTGTAAAGTGTTACCAATGATAAGAGTTTAACATTCAGTTTCAGGAAATGTAAAAATACATTTCTTAAGAAAGGACAGTTGTATAAAGCAGTAACAGTATTATGTTTTGCGAAATGTATTGTGTTTTTATTGCTTAAGCTGCTTCTCCATAAAACTCTTTATCCAAACCTCTGCAGGATCCACACAAAATTCGGTTCTAGGTGTCGTAACCCTGCGGGGGGAAAGTTCACATTTTCATAAATAGACAAAATCTGTTTTATCATTTGTCTACAAATTAAAAGGAGCATTTGTTTTTCTAAATAATATATTTTAGAGTAGTTTTAAAGTTAAACACTTACACAATGCCAGGGGAAGGGCAATGTGAACTTGTCTTCTCAGCACTCACAATTTTATAGGTTGGAATTTGAAAGTCAATAAAATTGAAGCAACAGCACTTAGGAACTGCAGCAGCTGTTGGTGAGATAAAATATATTGTCTAGTTTTAGGAGAGAACCATTAAATTGATCATATCCAACCAAATATTATTTTGATATTATTCATCCTAAATATTATTTTGATATTATTCATCCTTAAAGTCTTTCTAGAACTTTAGGTTCCGTGAAGGACCATATCTGGCTGGGTAATCAGCAATATCGGTTTGTTTCTAGGTTCTTTCAAGCTCTGTATGTTTTTATCTTACTGGAGAATACAAAGTTCACTGACGAACATGCAAAGCTTCCACTATGGTACCTGGCTGTAAAATTCTTTTGTTTCTAATTTGATCCATTTTAATCACTTAAACTTTATGTACAACATCATGTCTTATATAAATAATAATTTAGTCAGAAGAAAAACTGTACTGTAAGAGAACTTACGCTGAGCCTCAGAAGTCCGGGCCATCAGCAGGACCAGCCCGAACACCAGACACAAAGAAGATGCCCTCATGGTTTCTGCTCTGAAGATGATCTTCAAGTTTTGATAATGAGCTGTTGCAGATGTCTGAGACAGTCCGAGTCTGCACCACATCTTTAAATTATTTTTTTTATTTTTTTTTTTCGGACGTGATGCTAAATAGAAACTCAGATCTGTGTTTTGATAAGGACATACACTGCAGTCCCCCTCCTCTTCTTCAAAGCCCACATAGAGAATTACATTTGCTATACTGATTTGCATGCTTTTTGCAAGCAGGGATCGTGAAAAGATAAAATACAGAAGTCATAAGTTTACACTTAAGTTTACAGATCTTCAGAGAGAGCAGTTTTTTGCTGATGTCCATTGCAAGAAAGAAAGTCATACGTCTTTTAATTATTTTCAACTTTTGTAACATATTGTGTAAAATAATATCTGCATTGCATTCTTTGTGTCCAAAGCACAGAAGGACTGTAATTCATCAATTATATGAGTCAAATTCACAGTGGCAAATTCATTTTTCACATTCACACAAAAAAGTACATGCACTGACATGGGTTTCCAATATACAAATATTAAACTAGAATGGAAACGTGTTGTAGTACATAATGGAAATAATGTGTGATAACTTCATGCATCATTCATTAACAAAAAGAACACTTAACAGATCAATATTTAATTAAAATATGAATATGCATCATATTTTATAATGCCATTAAATCCTGATGCAAATATAATTATTTATTATATAAATATTAAATGTACGTATTATTTAATATGTATTATTCTTTATTTCAAATGTAATTATTTACAATGAAAAATATTATAAGTATTAAATATTTAACATCAAAATGTCACAACTTTAATAATACTATATGACTTTAATAATTAAAAACTATTATCAATAATAAGTTTAGATAAATACAATGTAGAAAATAACGATTTAAATAATTCACTAATTATTTTCTATAAAGTATTAATATGTATTTCACTTATTTAGATGTGAGTACTGTATTAACTAAATATTCAATTAAATAATTTTTGTTTTTATTAAGATCCCACACAAGTCATGTTTTCATGGTGGTTTAGATAGCGCTGTGTAAAAAAAAAGAAAAAAACTTCCTGTTATCATTATAAAACAACTATTTTCGTCAGTCGCTGATCTGGTGATATAGTGCACTTATAATGTTTACAGTGTTTAGCATTTCATGTGGTATCCATATGAGGTTCCAACTTTTTTTTTTTTTCTTGATCCGTTTATAATAGATTCATGAAATGCTCTTTACATATTACATAAGTGTTGCTCTTCTCAAAACCATGGAAAGTCATGTGAAGATGTAAGATAAAGGTGATGCATCTTAGCAAAAATCTACTCCGCCTGATAATGATCAAGATCTTAGTGTTCAGCACTTTTGGCCTGTGGTTTTTTTGTATGATATGCACTCTCATTTTCATGTTCAGTAAATGGCACATATGCAAATACTCTGCTAGAATATGTAAATGTGCATAAATATGTATATATGTATCAGTTATATAATCCTCTTGCTCACAAATTGTGTATTTTTATTTGTTTTCAGCAATATTCATGATAAATTGGACAAATACACCAGTAACGATTTGATAATTAAACAGAATAACATGCAGACCTGCTAAAATATTATTACTAAGGTACAGTAAATGAACCATAAACCAGACTCATTCAGCAGAGCATCAAAACCCCTGAGGAACCACCAGCAGTGTGTCATTTTTATTTCTTTAGTAAGTGACCTGAGAAATGAATCATTTTGATGTGACTCATTTTGATATGAGGTACTTAGTGTTATGTATAATATGATCAAATTAGTCACACAGACTAATGTAAGATTTGAATCACTCTATTGGCCTTTTTCAGGATTTAATTCAATTAATTTAAAAGTTTCTCCACATAATTGCAGGACAAAGTCATCCACTTAATCTACATTAATCTTGACTATTTTGTAAATTCCCTTCAAAGAATTAGTTTAAAATGTGTTCTTGCCAGAAAAGCAGAACGGGCCTTTCAGTTCACTGGAAAAGACACACAGATCAAGACCATCATTATTCTGAGAAAAACACCCTTCTGAAACTGTCGCATACACTTCACAACTTCAGTGGTGACTATTTAATGCACTGCAATTTTGGTCTTAACCACATCATTCATTATTCAGAGGAGCAAAGCTGCATGAAAATGCAATGTTGGGTGTGCATATATACAAATATTATACAAATGTATGTGTATATGTATGTGTATGTGTGTGTGTGTGTGTGTGTGTGTGTGTGTGTGTGTGTATTGTGTGTGTGTACATATGAATGTATATACATATTCATTCATATTCATTTATAACACACACATAGCAAAATCATTGAATCATTAATTTTTTTTTAATTAATTCTAATTCATTTTTTATTATTATTTTTTTAATTACTTCAGAATTTACTGTTGGAGGAAGGCAGACTCTCTCTGTGCTGGATGAATCAGGCCCCATTATCAGCGACTTCAGTTATGAAAATGAGAGTCATGGGCTGTATATCCACATTTGTATTAATCTCAAAAGTAATGCAATATTAAAAATACACGTTTTAACACACTTCATTTATTTATTTATTTTTTAAAAGAAATACTGAAAGTAACTAAAGGTGGTAACACTTTAAAAAAAGGTTTTATTTGTTAACATTAGTTAACTACACTGGTTTACATGTAAGCTACTAACAATGAGCAATACTGAAGCATAAATATTAAATAAAGACTAATAAATACTAATACTAATAAATACTAAAGCATTTATTATTATTAGTCTCTGTTCATTTCAACAGTTAGGCTACTAATACATTTACATTACATTACATTTATGCATTTAGCAGACGCTTTTATCCAAAGAGACTAACAGTGCATTCAGGCTATACATTTTTTTTATTAATACATTTTTAAATCAAAATTGTTATATTGTTTATACAACATTAGGAAGATTAGACCCTTCCTGTCAGAGCAAGCCACCCAACTTCTTGTCCAAGCTCTTGTTCTCTCCAGACTGGACTATTGCAATGCTCTCCTAGCGGGCCTTCCTGCATGTACTATCAAGCCTCTACAACTGATCCAGAATGCAGCAGCGACGCAGCGAGGGTTGTCTTCAATGAGCCAAAAACAGCTAATGTTACGCCTCCTCTCCTCATCAGGTTACACTGGCTACCAGTAGCCGCTCGCATCAAATTCAAGGTACTGATGCTTGCCTACAAAACGACCACTGGCACGGCGCCAACTTACCTAAACTCACTAGTTCAATCTTATGCACCCTCCAGAAGTTTGCGCTCTGCAAGTGAACGGCGCCTTGTGGTGCCATCCCAAAGAGGTTCAAAATCACTCTCACGGACTTTTTCCTGGACTGCTCCCAGCTGGTGGAATGACCTCCCGATCCGAACAGCTGAGTCTTTACTCATTTTCAAAAAAACATCTAAAGACTCATCTTTTTCGCCTGCACTTAACCAACTAATACTAGTACTTACCTTTTCTTTTTCTTGTCTATCATATTAAAAAAAAAAAACCAAAAAAAAAAAAAAAAAAAAACCCTGGCTACGTGTTCTGTACTAGACTAACTGAGACTTGTCATAGCACTTGTATACCGTTGTTGTTCTCTCGTTGATCTGATTGTTTCTACTGTTCTCTTTTGTAAGTCGCTTTGGATAAAAGCGTCTGCTAAATGATTAAATGCAAATGTAAATGTATATGTCAACATAAATTTGTTAATTAATTCACTGTGAACTAACACGAATAAACAATGAACAGTTGTATTTTATTTTATATTATATTACTAACTAACATTTACAAAGATGGGTATTTGCTTGAAATAGATATAACGTCAGGCCTATTGCTCATTGTAGCTTATGTTAGCTAATGCATTTGCAAATTTGAAAAAAATGGACCATATTGCAAAGCGTTACCCTGATTTAATAATGTAAATATTTGCTGTCGCTATATATTTCTCTTTTTAGGAATTGTATTAGGTGTATTTCCGTTTTATTTTCTAATAAATGTATTTTGTAGCTCAGCCGCACCATCAGAGGTCGCCAGTTAAACCAGCTGCGAATTACTCGCTTTTGTGCTGCGCGCTCATCCTCTGCGCATGCGCACCTGTCTCTTCCCTCCCCGCTGGATCAAAGTGCTGCTTGTCCGCGCCGCCGAAACGCCGAAAATGGCAAAACTGGTGGGACCTCTCCGTAAAGAGCTCGCGAATTATTCGTATTTACAGATGGATCAAAGCAGCCGGAAACAGGAAGTAGTGGTGGAGCATTTTTTATTCCTCGGTATGAAGTAGTAGTCACAAAGAGGACAACCGACTATCTGTCAGTTTACACTGTTGAGTTAGCAGCAGTTTTACTGGCATTAGGGTGGGTGGAAGAAAATAACCAGAACCAGGGTGTCGTTATAGCCTCAGACAGTTTATCAGCATTATTAAGCATTCAATCTGGGAGAGCGTCATGTAGACAAGACCTCATTTATCAAATACTCCACTTGCTTCTCACACTTCATAATAAGGGAATGGCTGTCTCCTTCCTTTGGGTTCCTGTCCATGTAGGGGTGGAAGGAAATGAAGTTGTGGATATGCTAGCAAAAAACTCTACAAAGCATGAAACAGTAGATGTACAAGTACCAATATAAGTAGAGCAGAGGTCAAAACCATCATAAAGCAACATTCACTTAAAATATGGCAGGAATATTGGAACACAGCAGATACAGGACGCAAGTTATACAGTATACAAAATCAATTAGTCACAAGCATGAGGAAGGGCAGAAGCCCAAGGGAGGAGATGTTAGTCTCACGTCGTAGAATGGGTCACACTGGTTTAAATACAACATTGCACAGAATAGGAAAACATCCCACTGGATTATGAACTTATTGTGATGTACAAGAGACAGTGAAGCATATACTGTTAGACTGCAAAACATATGAAGAAGATAGGGAAGAATTAAAGGCACAATTGGATGAACAAAGCATGACACTTGAGCATTTATTAGGGAAAGCATCTGGGAGAATACACAATTTATTAATTTTATTTTTGAAAAACACTGGGTTAAGGCAAAGGGAAAGAATATTGAAGTGGTAAGTTGGAGGAAGGCGTACTCTCTTTGTGCTGCAGGAATCAGGCCCCATTATCACAGATCCTCATTTATAACATTCTGAAATAAAAATGAGAGCCGTGACTTGTATATGCCAATGCATTATTTGTTATATCACATGTTTTAAAAAAATAATGCTTTTCATTTCATCGTGAACCTAAACCAGCCCTTTTCTTTCGTGCTGTGTTCTGCTCCTTACACATCTCCCTTGAAAACACTGACCAAGGTGGCCACACTTCACATCAAATTCAAAAATGTTATTTTAAAATGAAAATGTCTTTAATATTGTAAGTATGGTATCAGACAAAGATTATGTTTTGTTTCAACTAACAGCATCTTGTCGCCTGTGATAAGGCTTCTACTATGTCTTTGAAGTAACAGGGTTGCTAGTATTGTAGTTTCAGCTATAGTTCTTTTTGTACACAGGGTTATGAAACTGCAAGGTTTTTATTAGCAGGATAATTCAATGCTTTTTCTATGAATGTGCATAATTATATAATTTAATCAGTTGGTTACTGTTTAAAAATCAAACCAAAACAAAAAAAAAAACAAAAAGTGAAAGTGATGACATTTGTCAAGTATGGTAACCCATACTCGAAATTGGTGCTCTGCATTTAACTCATCCAAGTGCACACACACAGCAGTGAGAAGTGAACACACACCCGGAACAGTGGGCAGCTATATCCAGCGCCCGGGGAGCAACTGGGGGTTCAGTGCCTTGCTCAAGGGCACTTCAGCCATGGGTATTGAAGGTGGAAGAGAGCGCTGTTCATTCACTCCCCCCCACCTACAACTCCTGCCAGCACAGAGACTCGAACCTGCGACCTTCTGGTTACAAGTCCAACTCTCTAACCATTAGGCCACAGCTGCCCCCAAAGGGTTATGGTAAGATTGTAATCTGACAAATGTAACAAGCATAAAGTGATAAAAAAGCACACACCTAATTGATATTGAAGAAAGATTATGTTGATGAGGCTATCAGTGTTTTTTTATTTGTGTTACAATGGCACGCAACCAACTTTTTAGGGTGTCCTATTTTGGCTTTAAAATGCATGGTAAAAAATAAACACCTAAGTAATTGTAAAACTGAAGATCATATTAAATGATACAAAATGTGGGAAATGCAAAATTGGCAGTTGATTTTTTAGTTACTAAATAATGAATAATGCAAATAAGCACATTGTTTAATTATGGGATTTTATGCCATTTTAAAAATGGTGCGCTACAACGGCACACAACCTGGGGACTTTTAGGGACCCTTTAAAATGCATTATGGTTTCATGCTAGCATGGTTTTGTACTTTCTTTAACGATTACTATAGTGTTTTTTTTTTTAATATCTTCATAGTGTTTTGTTTTTTTAATTATCCTCATTTGCAGATTGACCTGGACACCATTGATGTCAGCAACCTCAACAGACAATTCCTGTTTCAGAAGAAACATGTTGGAAAGTCTAAAGCTCCGGTAAACTGTATCACTGACTTCTACGTGTGTGATTTAAAAAATCTGCATCAGACAATGATTCCCTCAGAACCCATTCACTGCATCGTGTGGGCCAGATATCTCTTTAAGTAAGTTCTCTACACTAATATGTCTCGTTGAAATATAATTACACATGACTTGTAATTTATTTAGTTTTCCACATTTTGTTCTGTGTTTTGTTTCAGTTTTAATGCACTTTCCACAAACAATACTGAATGTAAAAGAAAATCCACAGCTGTGAATTAATGATAGAGAGAGCGGTTGTGCGTGTGTGAATTCGCTGTGTCTGTACAGTGTGTCTGTAATAATAGTGTTGCAAGTTTAATTACTTCAGAAGCCTTTTAATGTGCCATCGAAGCTTCTTTATGAATAAATATGGAGTTTGTAGCATTGACAAGTTTTTGTGCTCCTGAATGTTTGTGTATGCACAGTGCAGTCTCTGATGTTTATGTGCTTCAATGCAGCGCGGTAGAATAGAACAGTGATTAAACTGACAGGACTTTCCCTCAAAAACACATCAAAACCACCAGCGGTGGACCCTTCACCACCACAGGGGTAAAAAACTGTCACCGTCGCAGCACTAGTCTCGTCACAGAGGCTAAACTGATGATATTTATAAACTAGGGCCCTATGAAATCAGTTTGACCCATTCCCAAAACCTTTTTTTTATGTTTTTATTTTTCATAACAAAATTATTTTTAAAATGGTTTTAATTTTTAATCATCAAAAAGGATTTCTAAACAGTTAAATTCATAAAACTTGTAACAATTAAAAAATTTCTTAAAATTAGCAATAATAGGGCACTATGAAATTAAGTTTTTTTTTTTTTCACCACGTTACCTTGTTTTATGATTTGATACAAATGTATTGAAAATGGTGGATGTCAAATAAATTCATTATACTTTACCAAAATAAGGGAACAAATATTGTGTGATATTCCTTTTCCTAGATTGTTTTAATAAACTGTTTTAATAAACTGTATTAATCTTATTAGTATTACTTTGAGAAGTATGTTCTGCTTTATAATAGTAAAATATTTCAGTCATAATTTCTTTAAAGTATTTTTTAGTGGGTTTATTGAAGAGTTTCTGTGTGTATCTGATGATAGTTTTATCAACTGAAATGGTGTATGAATACTATTAACTTGTATTTGAAAGCTAATTTAATTATTCTCCTCTGCTTGCATGCTATTTTGGATTGCCTCCCTAGTCAGCTTTTTGGCGAGGAGGATGCGGATCAGGAAGTGTCACCTGACACAGCTGACCCTGAGGCTGCTTGTGAGTATTCACACATTTACAACAACTTATTTACTTCTTCAGTGGTGGACATTCTTTGTGCTTAATCGAAGTTTAACCAGTCATCAAACAATCCACTCCAGGTCTCACATGCAGGATCTGAAGGATGTGACCAATAATGTTCACTATGAAAACTACCGGAGTAAGAAACTAGCAGCTGTCACCTGCAACGGGGTCGACGCCACCAAGAACAAGGGCCAGCTCACAAAGTATGAGAACAGTTCTATTTTTAGCTCAATGTTTTTCAGTTTTTGTCCTGGACCCACTTCCATGGAATCGAGTCTGCAAAGTTTGTCGAGGCTCTCCTGTAGCCTAACGGTCAAAAATTCTTTAAAAGTCTAGTCTTCAAGACATAGTTCACCCCCCAAAAAAAAAAAATCCCTAAAATTTAACTTTTCCCTCCGGAAAAAGTTTTGAAAAAATTTTCCAACCAAATAATATGAGTCCTCTATCCATAATATTGCTTCATCCAATGTGGATTATTGTGATGTTTTTATCAATTGTTTGGACTCTCATTCTGACGGCACCCATTCACTGCAGAGGATCCATTGATGAGGAAGTGATGTAAATTTTCTTCTAATCTGTTACAATTGTTGCAGTGTCTCTCTTGTAGGAGTCCCCTGGCCCAGATGGAGGAGGAGAGGAGGGAGCATGTGATGAAGATGAAGAAGATGGAGACAGAGATGGAGCAGGTCTTTGAGATGAAGGTCAAAGAAAAGAAGCAAAAACTGAAGGACTCTGAAGCAAAGGTGTGTATGCGAGCACGCTTGTGTTTGGTTTCTAGTTCTAAATAATTATTTTGTATTTTTTATTAGCATTTGCTCACGTTGCTCTCCATGTTTGTCATGGCTAATATCACAAATACTTAACTAAAAATCCTTGGGCATCTTTGATGCAGTTGGAGCGGCGTCACGAACAGATGAAGAAGAATCTAGAAGCTCAGTATAAAGAGCTTGAGGAGAAGAGGCGCCAGTTTGAGGAGGAAAAAGCCAACTGGGAGACCCAGCAACGCATCCTGGAGCAGCAGAAACTTGATGCATCAAAGTGAGGCTCTCGCTGTTCTTTCAGCTCAATTCTTCAGTGTCTTTCTCTTAAAATAGCCTTTCTGTAACTCTCTGCATTATTCAGTCCCTAAATAATGCAGCTAGCAAAACAATATTTTAAACAAGGAACTGCACTCGTGCACAGAAGTAGAGAGTGACTGTCCCATTTGCCGCTTACACATTGATAATCTGCATTCAGAATTAAGTTTTAGCCTGAAATAAAGTTTTAGTATTTAAAATAATAATTATTATAATTTAGTTATTTTAGTGTATTTTAAATATTTTTTTACATTAATATTTTACATTTTAATTTAATAAAATGTATGATTTAAAAATTATATAAGATATATTAGATAATTCTGTATATTGTTGTTTGTTTTGAACTTAACTTTAGTTATAATTTTTTAATTAGTATGTTATTCATGCACTAGAAATTTCAATAGAACAGCAATTATTTCAAAAAAAAAAAATTGTGACATTATAAAAGTCGTTACAGTCACTTTTGATCAATATGAATGTGTCCTTGCTGAGTATTATTTTCTTTCAAAAAAAAAAAAAATCTTATCTTAAACTTCTGAATAGTAGTGTATAGTATTGCAATCGGTATACATAATAAGCAGAGGCATAAAAAGAAAATAACAGTATCAATCATTAAAATTTTTAATAAAATATTGAAATTTACAGTAACCATAAATACATACTTAAATTTGACTTTACAGGGACTTTAACGTCAACGCTCCACACTCCATCCCATTAGGTGGCAGTAAACGCACCTAAAGCTGGTTTGCGTCAAAGAAGAAGAAGTGGTTTGACTGGGACAGTACCCTGTTTTTATACAGTCTATGGAAAGGACCAGAGCGCATTGGTTTTATTCACAGATGGATCTAAGGATCCTGATACTGGATATGCTGGGGCAGCAGTATATATTCCAAGGTGTGAATTTTATATCAAGAAAAGAGTAACCAACCATTTATCAGTATATGCTACAGAGCTATTGGCAATATTATTGGCCCTACAGTGGATAGAAGAGAAGGAGGTAAATAATTGCATCTGATAGTTTTTCAGCACTTGAAAGTATAAAATCTGGCAGGTCATCAGTTAGGATGGCTATTATTAACGAAATATTCTGCAGGATGTATGAAATGAAAGTTAAAGGTATGTCTACACAATTTATTTGGGTTCCTGCTCATGTTGGAGTAGAGGGAAATGAGAAGGTGGATATTCTGGCCAAACAAACTCTAAGAATAAAGCAAGTAGATCTACATATTCCATTAAGTAAAGCAGAAGCTAAAGTATACATTAGAACATATGCACAATCAGTATGGCAGATATATTGGGATGACCATGGAACTGATAGACATTTGTATAATATACAAAAAACAGTTGATGGTGTGAGAAAGGAGAATAGGAATCGAAGAGGAGGAAATATCATTACACGTCTTAGAATTTGGCATACTGGACTTAATAGTACATTATATAGAATTGGTAAGCACCCAACTGGGGAAAGTATACACTGTAATCAACAAGAAACAGTTAAACATGTATTACTTCAATGTGGAAAATATAACATTGAAAGATATCGCCTTATTCAGTCAATGAAGAAAGTGAAACACCATGACTTTTCTTTGTCAGGTTTATTGGGGAAATCAGCTAATAAGATATATGATGACATTGTTAAGTTTATAAGAGAATGTGAATTAAGTAAGAGAATATAGATTAAGAGGAAAAGAAAAAGGAAGAAAAAGAATATATGTGTATGGATATGTATATATTAATGTATATACGAGGAAGGGTTTTTTTCTTGGCCCCTTCCCCTCTCTCCCCCTTCGTAGATAATGCATAAATCTTGATCCACACTCCAGTCCAGTCGGTGGCGGTAATGCACCTATAAGCTGGTTTGCCAACCGCCAATAAAACACCAAAGAAGAAAGAAGAAGAAGACCTGAGCCAGAGCTCGTCTACGGAGAGCCTTCCCACTCCCTATTAAGTCCTATTGTACCGAATTTTGGTTGCAGTTCCACCAGAGTTCCGTGAGTGCAAAATGAATGGGAGTCTATGGGGCTAGACGGCTAAATTTGTCCCTTTGACCCGATTGCCGTTTGCAAGTTCAACATGGGTTATAGGTGGAAAGTTGAATGAACGAGTACTTATGTCCTTTCTTACAGGTTGAGTTGTTGTTGCCCATAACACGCTAGCATTCTGCTAATGAACGTATAACGTATGACGTCATTGACATTTTAAAAGACTTTTTAAAGCAAATAAGATGAAAAAATCTAACCCAGCAATGTGTAATTTCTTTGCATCTCCTTTCGAATACAACATTCAAATTACTAGACAAAAAATTATATCCTGAAAAAAAGTGGATTTTGTGGGGTATACCGCCATTGACCTCCATTCATTCTGCACTCTTCTTCTTCTTCTTTATTGTCGGTTGGCAAACCAGCTTTTGGTGCATTTCCGCCACCTACTGGGATGGAGTGTGAATACCTAGGGTGATGGAATGGAAAACTACTATCTAGTAATACACACACAAAAAAACAAAACAAAACAAAAAACCCTTATTTGTGTAACCTTATATTCTGTTTATCAACCGTGTATCTCTCAAATATTTAAATAAAATAGTGTACACTTTTGGTTGTATCTGTGCACTCTGAAATAAATCTTTTATTGCAAGCTGAACTTTCAGTTCCTTTAGATCTTCCACAAGTTGAGCTCGTTCCTCATTATATGCTTGACACTGAACAAGCACATGCTCCACTGTTTCTGCCACCCCACAATCATTCTGCACTCGTCCTGTGAGCGCCCTCATATGGAATCAGAGTGGAACTGCAACCAGTTCAGAAGCCGGAAGTGTAGTGAGAGTGAAACTTCTCGCCATATTAGACATTCTCTGCCTGAGCGCATTCTGAGCGTGTCAGCTGCGCGTGAGGTCGGTTCGACGGAGACGCTGTAAGCTTCGTTTCTGTCAATAACAAAGTCTAGTTTTTTTTAAATTGTAGTTAATGCTAGAGTACAACAGTTTTTGACAAGTATCTTGTGCTGGTGTTTTAACGACTGCGTCTGATGCATTTTCTTTTAGATCAGCGTAAATGCATACCTCTTTTTTTCTTTTGTTTTAACTTTTCACCCGGCGTGACAAACGCTAACTTTCCTGGTTTGTAACATTGCAAACTGCCGTTTGATTTACTTTCGCTTCTTTTTTGTTTTAGTTTGAGGTAAGATACAAATGCTATAAACTCTGTAGGCTAGTTTTCTTTTCTAACTGGTAACAAACTCTAACAACTTTTTAAATTGAAATGTTACAAGCTTTGACTCTCACGTGTTTTACGCACGTATCTGATGCTTTTTTGTTTGTTTGTTTGTTTGTTTGTTTGTTTTGTTTGTTTTAGATAAATAACCAGTAACCTAGTTTTCTTTTTATTTAATTTGTAACAACTTTAACACCTTTTTAAATTGTTTTAACAACTCTTAAATTCATACCTTGAACCTTTTTTACTCTTTTCCGGGGACAAAATACGATCATTACATTGTTTCTATTTCGTCTATGTTTATAACCTTTTTCTTGAAATGCATTGTATGTAAAACCTTAATAAAAACTTCCTTTATACCATTTTCACGTTTTCAGATTTTAAAGTTCAAAGCACATAGTTTTGAACAGTTTTCAATGGCCCCACATACAAAAACACTTTTGATCATAAATTCCTTTTAGGAAAATAAAAAAGATGGGCTCGGACGGGGAGGGGGGGTCCAAAGAGGTGTACAAAACAGATGTCTTTTATGACCCTCATCAATCAAATTTTTGGAGACAAGCCACACTATACTCTCTCTAGCAGAACAGTATTTGAAAGTTCTTAAATGTTTTTTGGTAGCACATCACGTTCCTTAATTAACTATTTTCTGAACTAGGACCATATTTGGAAACAGAACACCCAAAAATTAGCGTACATTCATGTAATTTTCGGTCCTGTCACATTATCTCACTCACTGAGAAACAAAAACACATTTAGAAAGGAAATTGTTTGGAGCAACAA
This sequence comes from Cyprinus carpio, assembly GCF_018340385.1. Taxonomy (NCBI): domain Eukaryota; kingdom Metazoa; phylum Chordata; class Actinopteri; order Cypriniformes; family Cyprinidae; genus Cyprinus; species Cyprinus carpio. Next base: position 7,093,400 of record NC_056596.1, on the reverse strand, counting down.
ACATTATTTTGGATACAACTGTTGCATTTTCACTGATAAAGCTCACGTTTCTCTATTTCTCCAACTTTCACACAAAATTTGCCTCTAGATGTTGAAACCCTGAGGAAAAAAGTTCCAATTTAATATGGTTGTTTGAATTTCCGTGACACAATATATTTTAAAATAATGTGTGGAATTTGGAAATTATGAAACTGAAACAGCACCTTTCAGAGATTAGAGAAGCTGATTAAACTACAACAACATTGTTCTTTAGAAAACAGATTTGACACTAAATATGAGGGATTTCTCTGCAGAACAACTGTATCCTTGTGTTAAATTGTGTACACCTTTGTAAATATGTAAATAAATAATTCAGACTACAAGAGAACATAATATGAGTTTCAGAAGTGATGAGCAGGACCAGTCCAAACACCAGAACACAAGATGTTCTCATGGTTTCTGATCTGAAGTTGATCTGTAGGCTTTGATGATGAGTTTTTGGAGAAATCTGAAGGAATTAGAGGCTGCTTCATGCTTTAAATATTTTCCCAGTGTGATGTTATAGAAACTCAGATCTGAGGTTTGATAAGCACTGAGATGTTTTAAACACCCACCTTTCCTGGACCTACAACCACACACAAATCTTCTAGTATGTTGTTTTAACAGAAAAATCATTATATGTCTTTATCTATCTATCTATCTATCTATCTATATATATATATATATATATATATATATATATATATATATATATATATATATGTATATATATATATATATATATATCAGTATATTATCTTAAGAGTAGAGTGGCATCTTTGTAATGTTTGTGTGTGGGTGTGTGGCAACAAAGAATACCTATATGCCTTATGTAATCAGAAACTATATCGTTTCAGGTTTGTATTTATTTTTATGAGATGTTTTCTTGATGAGAGTAATACCATCGTTTCTACTATTTATGCTAATTTAATAGGCCTACATGAATATGAACACATTCAAATGAGTCTGACACCAGGTAATCTCATTGCATTTTAATATTTATGTGCATAGATTAAGTACTAAATTACGGAGCCCCGAACATGACATACAGGAAAAAAATAGTAGGGTAAATCGTGTGTATGATTTATTAATTAATTCCCTCAATGTACTAAAACGTGCACACGATTACTATTGCGTTCCCTCGATTTACTATTTCGTTCACTCGATTTATAAATTGTGCGCACGATTTACTAATTCGTTCCCTCGATTTGCTAAAACGTGTGCACGATTTAGCAAATCGAGGGAACGCAATAGTAATTGTGAGCACGTTTTAGTACATTGAGGGAACGCATTAGTAAATCGCGCACGATTTACCCTACTATTTTTTCCTGCATGTCATGTTCGGTGCTCCGTACTAAATGAAAAGGTATCACTTTACAAAAAGGTTCCATAAATGTTGAAATTAACATTAAATAAGATTAATAAATGCTATAGACGTTTTGTTCATTCTTGGTTAATGTTAACTAAAGTAGCTAACTAATGTTGACTAATGAACTTTATTGTAAAGTGTCACCAATGAAAAGAGTTTAATTCAGTTTCAGGAAATGTGAAAATGCATTTCTTAAGAAAGGACAGTTGTATAAAGCAGTAACAGCATTATTTTGTGCATAATGTATTGTGTTTATTTCTTAAGCTGGATGCTCCTTCATATATTTCTTCATCCAAGCCTCTGCTGGATCCACACAAAATTCAGTTCTAGGTGTCGTAACCCTTCGGGGGGAAAGTTCACATTTTCATAAATACACAAAATTCATTTTATTATTTGTCTACAATTTAAAAGGAGCATCTGGCAGTTTTTCCAAATAATATATTTTAGAGTTAAATACTTACACAATGGCAGGGACAGGGCAACGTGAACTTGTCTTCACCGCACTCTTAATTTTGTGGGTTGGAATTTGAAAGTCGACAAAATCAAAGCAGCACCTCTGAGGAATTGCAAGAGCTGTTGGTGAGATAAAATATATCGTCTAGTTTTAGGAGAGAACCATGAAATTGACCATATCCAACCAAATATTATTTTAATATTATTCATCCTTCAAAATAAATTTCCTTCAAAATAAAGTTCCTTTCTAGAACTTTAGGTTGTGTGAAGGACCATATCTGGCCGGTTAATCAGCATATCTGTTTGTTTCTGGGTTCTTTCAAGCTCTGTATGTTTTTATCTTACTGGAGAATACAAAGTTCATTGACGAACATGCAAAGCTTCCACTATGGTACCTATCTGTAAAATTATTTTGTTTCTAATTTGATCCATTTTAATCACTTAAACTTTATGTACAACTTCATGTCTTAAATAATAAATAATAATTTAGTCAGAAGCAAAACTGTACTTCAAGAGAACTTACGCTCAGCCTCAGAAGTCCGGGCCATCAGCAGGACCAGCCCGAACACCAGACACAAAGAAGATGCCCTCATGGTTTCTGATCTGAAGCTGATCTTCAAGCTTTGATAACCAGCTGTTGCAGATGTCTGAGAAAGTCCAAGTCTGCACCACATTCTTAAATGTTTTTTTTCGGACATGATGCTAAATAGAAACTCAGATCTGTGGTTTGATAAGGAAATACACTGCAGTCCCCCTCCTCTTCTACAAAGCCCACACAGAGAATAACATTTGCTATACTGAGTTTGCATGATTTTTGCAAGCAGAGATCGTCAGAAGATAAAATACAGGAGTCATAAGTTTACAGCACATCTTCAGAGAGATCAGTTTTTTGCTGATGCCCATTGCAAGAAAGAAAGTCAGACATCTTTTAATTATTTTCAACGTGTGTAACATATTGTGTAAAATAATATCTGCATTGCATTCTTTATGTCCAAAGCACAGAGGGACTGTAATTCTTCAATTATATGAGTCAAATTCACAGTGGAAAATTAATTTTCCACAATCACACAAAAAAGTACATGCACTGACATGGGTTTTCAATATACAAATATTAAACTAGAATGGAGTCGTGTTATAGTAGGGTACATAATGGAAATAATTATGTATATATGTAAGTCATGGCCTAATGGTTAGAGAGTTTGACTCCTAACCCTAAGGTTGTGGGTTCAAGTCTCGGGCCGGCAATACAACGACTGAGGTGCTCTTGAGCAAGGCACTGAAGCCCCAACTGCTCCCCGGGCACCGCAGCATAAATGGCTGCCCACTGCTCCAGGTGTGTGTTCGCGGTGTGTGTGTGTTCACTGCTGTGTGTGTGCACTTTGGATGGGTTAAATGCAGAGCACGAATTCTGAGTATGATGTCACATCACTTAATTTGTGTGATAATTTCATGCAAAATTAATAAAAAAAAAAAAAAACACTTTAACAGATCAAAATTTAATTAAAATATGAATATGCATAATTTTTCATAATGCTATGAAATCCTGATGCAAATATAATTATTTATTATATAAATATTAAATGTATTATTTAATATGTATTATTCTTAATTTCAAATGTAATTATTTAGAATGTAAAATATTATATAAATATCTGTTTATAATATTAAATGCTCTTTACATATTAAATAAAGGGTCGTTCTTCTCAAAACCATGGAAAGTGTACAATATGTATCCTCATTGTTCCTGTGGCTCAGTGGTAGAGCATTGCGTTAGCAGTGCAAAAGGTTGTGGGTTCGATTCCCAGGGAACACATGTTAGGTAAAAAAAGAAAAAAAATTTTTTAGCCTGAATGCACTGTGCTTTGGATAAAAGCGTCTACTAAATGCGTAAATGTAATGTGCAGTAAATGACACATATGCAAAAACTGTACTAGAATGTGTAAATGTGAATGAATATATATATATAAGTATCAGGGGCGTTTCCTCCGAGGAGGCAAGGGAGGCAGTGTCTCCTCTCCTGAAAATTGGATGAGAAAATAATCGATCTACTCTACTTTTAAATCTCTACTCTTGTTTTCCTGTGAGCACTCAGCCTAAATGAAGAAAGTTATGGCGTTATTGACTAATTATAAAGTAAACAACTCTTCTGCTTAGATTTAGTCATATAATAATCTGGCTAAAAACTGTGCATGTTTATTTGTTTTCAGCAATATTCATGATAAATTTGACAAATACACCAGTAACGATTTGATAATTTAACAGAATAGCATGCAGACCTGCTAAAATATTATTACTACTTTAAAGTACAGTGAATGAACCATAAACAAGACTCATTCAGCAGAACATCAAAACCCCTGAGGAACCACCAGCAGTGTGTCGTTTTTATTTCTTTAGTAAGTGACATGAGAAATGACTCATTTTGATGTGACTCATTTTGATATGAGGTACTTAGTGTTATGTATTATATGACCAAATTAGTCACACAGACTAATGTAAGATTTGAATCACTCTATTGGCCTTTTTCAGGATTTAATTTAATTAAGTGATTTAAAGTTTCTCCATATAATTCCAGGACAAAGTCATCCACTTAATCTACATTAATCTTGACTATTTTGTAAATTCCCTTTTAAGAATTAGTTTAAAATGTGTTCTTGCCAGAAGAGCAGAACGGGCCTTTCAGTTCACTGGAAAAGACACACAGATCAAAAGCATCGTTATTCTGAGAAAAACACCCTTCTGAAACTGTCGCCTATACTTCACAACTTCAGCGGTGACTATTTAATGCACTGCAATTTTGGTCTTAACCACATCATTCATTATTCAGAGGAGCAAAGCTGCATGAAAATGCAATGTTGGGTGTGCATATATACAAATATTATACGAATGTATGTATATGTATGTGTGTGTGTGTGTGTGTGTGTGTGTGTGTGCACATATGAATGTATTTAGATATTCATTCATATTCATTTATCTCTCTCTCTCTCTCTCTCTCTCTCACACACACACACACACACACACACACACACACACACACACACACACACACACACACACACACACACACACACACATATATAAATAGCAAAATCATTGAATCATTACTTCATTATTATATTAGTTGTTTATTCTATTTATATTCTATGTTTTCATTATTTCATTTCATCATATTTTCATATTTAAATAAACAAATTCAATCATTAAAAATAATGCAATCTAAAAAATACAGGATGTGTTTTTTTTTTTTCAAAAGTATAACTTTAATTTTAATTTTTTAATTAGTTTTTTTAATTACTTCATAATTTACTGTTGGAGGAAGGCAGACTCTCTCTGTGCTGGATGAATCAGGCCCCATTATCACCGACTTCAGTTATGAAAATGAAAGTCATGGGCTGTATATACACATTTGTATTAATCTTTTAATCTTTGTAAATTGCAAAATCAATGAATACACATTTAATCATTATATTATTTGTTTATTCTTATTCCATTTCTGTCTATTGTTATTTAATGTTCATCTATTTAAATAATAAATAAATAAATTCAGCCATCAAAAGTAATGCAATATAAAAAAAATACACGTTTTAACACATTTTATTTATTTATTTATTTATTTTTCAAAAGTAATACTGAAAGTAACTAAAGGTGGTAACACTTTACAAAAAGGTTTTATTTGTTAACATTAGTTAACTATACTGGTTTACATGTAGGCTACTAACAATGAACAATACTGAAGCATAAATATTAAACGAATACTAATACTAATAAATACTAAATACATTTACATTACATTTATGCATTTAGCAGACGCTTTTAAAATCAAAATTGTTATATATCAACATTAGTTTGTTAATTAATTCACTGTGAACTAACACGAATAAACAATGAGAAGTTATATTTTTACTAACTAACATTTACAAAGATGAATATTTGCTTGGATTTTAACAAATTTGACCATACTGCAAAGTGTTACCCTGATTCAATTATGTAAATATTTGCTGTCACTATATATTTATTTCTTTAGGAATTATATTCGTTTTAAATACGTTTTATTTTCGGATAAATGTATTTTGTAGCTCAGCTGCACCAACAGAGGTCGCCAGTTAAACCAGCTGCGCGCTCATCCTCTGCGCATGCGCACCTGCCGCGCGTCTCTCTCTTCCCTCCCCGCTGCTTGTCCGCGCCGCCGAAACGCCGAAAATGGCAAAACTGGTGGGACCTCTCCGTAAAGAGCTCGCCGACTCCCTCTCCTCCTGCCGGGTGCTGGTGGTCGGGGCGGGAGGCATCGGCTGCGAGCTGCTGAAAAACCTGGTGCTCACCGGCTTTAAGAATATTGAAGTGGTAAGTTGGAGGAAGACGGACTTTCTTTGTGCTGCATGAATCAGAATTAATTAATTATGAATTATGAATCAGGCAATTAATTTCATTAATATTCTAAATATGGTATAAAACAAAGATTATATTAAGTTTTACTAAACCGCATATTGTTGTCTGTTATACAGCTTTACTATATCTATGATATTATTATAGTTTTAACTTAGTTATTGTTAATCTTATACACAGGGTTATGAAACCGCAAGCTGTTGTTAATTTAAAGCGGGTTTTTCTACAAATATCCATAATATATATAATAATTATATAATTTAATTTAATCAGTTGGTTACTGTTCAAAAGGGTAAAAGGGTTATGGTAAGATTGTAATCTGACAAATGTAACAAGCATAAAGTGATAAAAAGCACACACCTAATTGATATTGAAGAGTTTATGACCTGAAAATATTATGTTGATGAGACTTTCAGTGTTTTTATTTATGTAGTATTAAGTGTTACAATGGCACGCAACCAACTTTTTTAGGGTGTCCTATTTTGGCTTTAAAATGCATGGTGAAAATATCTAAGTAATAATAAAACTGAAAATAATATTAAATGATAAAAAATGTGGGAAATGCAAAATTGGCAGTTGATTTTTAGTTACTAAATAATTAATTATGCAAATAAAATAAACCTATTGTTTAATTATGGCATTTTATACCATTTTAAAAATGGTGCGCTACAACGGCACACAACCTGGGGACTTTTGGGGACCCTTTAAAATGCATTATGGCTTCCTGCTAGCATGGTTTTGCACTTTCTTTAATGATTACTATAGTGTTGTGTAGTGTTGTTTATTAATTATCTTCATAGTGTTTTGTTTTTTAATTATCCTCATTTGCAGATTGACCTGGACACCATTGATGTCAGCAACCTCAACAGACAATTCCTGTTTCAGAAGAAACATGTTGGAAAGTCTAAAGCTCCAGTAAACTGTATCACTGACTTCAACTTGTGTGATTTAAAAATCTGCATCAGACAATGACTTATTAGTGTGTTTCAGGTTGCCAAGGAGAGCGTGCTTCGGTTTTGCCCATCTGCGAACATCACTGCTTACCATGACAGCATCATGAAGTGAGTCCAGTTACATATTACCAAGATAAAGACTTGGTGTTTGAACATTTGATAGTGCATTTCAAAAGTTAATTTGTCTGTGGATACTATAGAAAGCACTAATTCTAAGGTCAAAAACTTTGAGGTCCAGTGTTTTTTTCTTTGCACTTTGCAGCCCAGATTACAACGTGGAATTCTTCCGAAATTTCCAGCTTGTCATGAATGCTTTGGACAACAGAGGTGTGAATTATTTAGCCGTCTTTGGTAAAAGTTAAGGAATGCTAAATTTCTAAAATGTCTTTTCTTTTGTCCTTGCAGCAGCAAGGAATCATGTAAACAGGATGTGTTTGGCAGCTGACATTCCCCTCATTGAGAGCGGCACGGCTGGCTATCTGGGAAAAGTCACAGTTATCAAGAAGGCAAGGCTCTTCTATTAAATCATGTTGCTGTATTCATCTCAATGTCACACTCTTGGCATTCACATTTTGTACATTTGCAAACTGCAGGGTCAAACGGAGTGCTACGAGTGTCAGCCTAAACTCACGCAGAAAACCTTCCCAGGTTGCACCATTCGCAACACTCCCTCAGAACCCATTCACTGCATCGTGTGGGCCAAATATCTCTTCAAGTAAGTTCTCTACACTAACATGTCTCGTTGAAATGGAGTGTGTACAGTCGTGGTCAAAAGTTTTGAGAATTACATAAATATTGGAAATTGGAAAAGTTGCTGCTTAAGTTTTTATAACAGCAATTTGCATATACTCCAGAATGTTATGAAGAGTGATCAGATGAATTGCATAGTCCTTCTATGCCAAGAAAATTAGCTTAATCCCCAAAAAAACTTTCCACTGCATTTCATTGCTGTCATTAAAGGACCTGCTGAGATCATTTCAGTAATCATCTTGTTAACTCAGGTGAGAATGTTGACGAGCACAAGGCTGGAGATCATTATGTCAGGCTGATTGGGTTAGAATGGCAGAGTTGACATGTTAAAAGAAGGGTGATGCTTGAAATCATTGTTCTTCCATTGTTAACCATGGTGACCTGCAAAGAAACACGTGCAGCCATCATTGCGGTGCATAAAAATGGCTTCACAGGCAAGGATTTTGTGGCTACTAAGATTGCACCTAAATCAACAATTTATAGGTTCATCAAGAACTTCAAGGAAAGAGGTTCAATTCTTGTAAAGAAGGCTTCAGGGCGTCCAAGAAAGTCCAGCAAGCGCCAGGATCGTCTCCTAAAGAGGATTCAGCTGCGGGATCGGAGTGCCACCAGTGCAGAGCTTGCTCAGGAATGGCAGCAGGCAGGTGTGAGCGCATCTGCACGCACAGTGAGGCGAAGACTTTTGGAAGATGGCCTGGTGTCAAGAAGGGCAGCAAAGAAGCCACTTCTCTCCAAAAAAAAAACATCAGGGACAGATTGATCTTCTGCAGAAAGTATAGTGAATGGACTGCTGAGGACTGGGGGGCAAAGTCATATTCTCCGATGAAGCCCCTTTCCGATTGTTTGGGGCATCTGGAAAAAGCGCTTGTCCGGAGAAGAAAAGGTGAGCGCTACCATCAGTCCTGTGTCATGCCAACAGTAAAGCATCCTGACACCATTCATGTGTGGGGTTGCTTCTCATCCAAGGGAGTGGGCTCACTCACAATTCTGCCCAAAAACACAGCCATGAATAAAGAATGGTACCAAAACACCCTCCAACAGCAACTTCTTCCAAAAACCCAACAACAGTTTGGTGAAGAACAATGCATTTTCCAGCACGATGGAGCACCGTGCCATAAGGCAAAAGTGATAACTAAGTGGCTCGGGGACCAGAATGTTGAAATTTTGGGTCCATGGCCTGGAAACTCCCCAGATCTTAATCCCATTGAGAACTTGTGGTCAATCCTCGAGAGGCGGGTGGACAAACAAAAACCCACTAATTCTGACAAACTCCAAGAAGTTATTATGAAAGAATGGGTTGCTATCAGTCAGGATTTGGCCCAGAAGTTGATTGAGAACATGCCCAGTCGAATTGCAGAGGTCCTGAAAAAGAAGGGCCAACACTGCAAATACTGACTCTTTGCATAAATGTCATGTAATTGTCGATAAAAGCCTTTGAAACGTATTAAGTGCTTGTAATTATATTTCAGTACATCACAGAAACAACTGAAACAAAGATCTAAAAGCAGTTTAGCAGCAAACTTTTTGAAAACTAATATTTATGTGATTCTCAAAACTTTTGGCCACGACTGTATGTTTGGGCATAAAAATGATCTTCTAACTTACAAATCTCAAAGTCCACTCCAAGCGGAGATATTTTGTTTTTTAAAAATCCCTTTTCAAGAACTATAATGAACAGCTCGTTTGGACTACAGCTTTAGTTTTCTGGGTTTTGTGATATCACAAAGCGGTCCATTAGAAAATCATTCAAATAAATCCTGCCTACAGAAATTTGAATGGTTGGGGGGTGGGGAGGGGCGAGGTCATGGTTAGAACACTTGGTTGAGTGCATCAGACAAGACGGCAATGAAGAAGTGCTGCTGTAGCCTCAAGATTTCACAAGTTATTACACATGCACCTGAATAATTATGTATGTAAATATGTATGTTACAATTATGAAAACGTTTTTATAATAAATTGCTGACAGTACAATACTGGACAATGATGTAATCTGCAGAATTTAAACTTCAATTATGAGACTACAGCGTTTCCCATACATTGAGTGCTGCTGTTTTTATATCACTGTATTTCTGAAGGAAACCGACTGTCTTCAGAAAATTCAATGTCATTTTCATTTAATCTTACAATGTCTGATAAAGCAGTGGGGTTTTTTTGAGCGGGAGCACTGCTTTGTGTAAAGTGGTTACCGGGGAAACCTCGATCTCTCCCACTCCAACAGCGCCTCCTGCTGGCAGAGAATGAATTTGCATAAATATGCCGCCTGTATAATAGTTTCACTGCAATTCCTGTTATAATGTTAGAATTAAATAACAATAAAAATAATACATACGCACTTATCTGTACATAGTAAATGCAGTTATTTTTAAGCAGTTGTTGACATCCTATCTAAAAGGTGATTTAGCCAAAAAAAAAAAAAAAACAATAACGTTACCACTCTAATATGTCTTGCAATATTTGTGCTTGCAACAGTTCTGTGCGATCCTCTTGTTTAATATTCTCTAGGTCTGAATCCAGCTCAAATTGATATAGCAATATTGACTCCATCCTTAACTATACCAGAGCAGACGGAACTTGCTGCTTTGGCAAGGGGCGGGGCAGTACTGAAACACCATCTAAACTGTTCGCCAATCACAACACACTGGGATAGCTAACCTATCACATCATATTTAGTTTTTCAGATGTCGGGCCTTCATCAAACCCCGGAACTAATCAAGCCGTTTGTGCAAGGCGGGGGAGAATGGTATTGTAATAATGTAAATTACAGGTGCTGGTCATATAATTAGAATATCATCAAAAAGTTGATTTATTTCATTAATTCCATTCAAAAAGTGAAACTTGTATATTATATTCATTCATTACACACAGACTGATATATTTCAAATGTTTATTTCTTTTAATTTTGATGATTATAACTGACAACTAAGGAAAATCTCAAATTCAGTATCAGAAAATTAGAATATAACTTAAGACCAAAACAAAGAAGGGATTTTTAGAAATCTTGGCCAACTAAAAAGTATGAACATGAAAAGTATGAGCATGTACAGCACTCAATACTTAGTTGGGGCTCCTTTTGCCTGAATTACTGCAGGAATGTGGCGTGGCATGGAGTCGATCAGTCTGTGGCACTGCTCAGGTGTTATGAGAGCCCAGGTTGCTCTGATAGTGGCCTTCAGCTCTTCTGCTTTATTGGGTCTGGTATATCGCATCTTCCTCTTCCCAATACCCCATAGATTTTCTATGGGGTTAAGGTCAGGCGAGTTTGCTGGCCAATTAAGAACAGGGATACCATGGTCCTTAAACCAGGTACTGGAAGCTTTGGCACTGTGTGCAGGTGCCAAGTCCTGTTGGAAAATGAAATCTGCATCTCCATAGAGTTGGTCAGCAGCAGGAAGCATGAAGTGCTCTAAAACTTCCTGATATACGGCTGTGTTGACCTTGGACCACAGAAAACACAGTGGACAAACACCAGCAGATGACATGGCACCGCAAACCATCACTGACTGTGGAAACTTTACACTGGACCTCAAGAAATGTGGATTGTGTGCCTCTCCTCTCTTGCTCCAGACTCTGGGACCCTGATATCCAAAGGAAATGCAAAATGTACTTTCATCAGAGCACATAACTTTGGACTACTCAGCAGCAGTTCAGTCCTTTTTGAAGCGAGACGCTTCTGACGCTGTCTGTTGTTCAAGAGTGGCTTGATACAAGGAATGCGACAGCTGAAACCCATGTCTTGCATACATCTTTGTGTTTTAGTTCTTGAAGCACTGACTCCAGGTGCAGTCCACTCTTTGTGAATCTCCCCCACATTTTTTAATGGGTTTTGTTTCACAATCCTCTCCAGGGTGCGGTTATCCCTATTGCTTGTACACTTTTTTTTCTATCACATCTTTTCCTTCCCTTCGCCTCTCTATTAATGTGCTTGGACACAGAGCTCTGTGAACTGCCAGCCTCTTTTGCAATGACCTTTTGTCTCTTGCCCTCCTTGTGCAAGGTGTCAATGCTCGTCTTTTGGACAACTGTCAATTCAGCAGTCTTCCCCATGATTGTGTAGCCTACAGAACTAGACTGAGAGACTATTTAAAGGCTTTGCAGGTGTTTTGAGTTAATTAACTGATTAGAGTGTGGCACCAGGTGTCTTCAATATTGAACCTTTTAACAGTATTCTAATTTTCTGAGATATTGAATTTTGGATTTTCCTTAGTTGTCAGTTATAAACATCAAAATTAAAAGAAATAAACATTTGAAATGTATCAGTCTGTGTGTAATGAATAAATATAATATACAAGTTTCAGTTTTTGAATGGAATTAGTGAAATAAATAAACATTTTGATGATATTCTAATTATATGACCAGCACCTGTATGTAAAAAAAAAAATGCGTTTTTCGAAACACCAAGCATTAGAGCATGTTCTAGTACACCCCCAAAACAAATTCAAGACATTGTTAAAGAGCATAATAGGACCCCTTTAATTTTAATGCACTTTGCACAAACAATACTGAATGTAAAGGAAAATCCACAGCTGTGAATTAATGATAGAGAGAGCGGTTGTGTGTGTGTGAATTCACTGTGTCTGTACAGTGTGTCTGTAATTATAGTGAAGCTGCAAGTTTAATTACTTCAGAAGCATTATGAAGTTGTTGTAGCCTTTTAATGTGCCATCGAAGCTTCTTTATGAATAAATATGGAGTTGGTAGCATTGACAAGTTTTTGTGCTCCTGAATGTTTCTGTATGCACAGTGCAGTCTCTGATGTTTGTGTGCTTCAATGCAGCGCGGTAGAATAGATCAGTGATTAAACTGACAGGACTTTCCCTCAAAAACACATCAAAACCACCAGTTGTTGACCATTTACCACCACAGGGTAGAAAACTGTAACCGTCGCAGCACTAGTCTCGTCACAGAGACTAAACTGATGATATTCCTAAACTAGGGCCCTATGAAATCAATTTTACCTATTCCCGAATTCTGTTTTTATGTTTAAATTTTTCACAAGTATGTTTTTAATTTTGTTTAATTAAGGTTCTAATCAGTAAAATTCATAAAACTTTAACAATTTAATAATTTCTTAAAATTAGCAATAATAGGGCACTATGAAATGAAGTTTTTTTTCTGCAACCTCGTTAACTTGTTTATTATTTTTATACAAATGTATTGAAAATGGTGGATGTCGACTAAATCCATAATACTTTACCAAAATAAGGGAACAAATTTTAACATTTGTATCTGTACGTTTTCTTTATTTAAAGTATTTTTTGGTGGGTTTAGTGAAGAGTTTCTGTGTGTATCTGATGATAGTTTCATCAAGGGAAATGGTGTATGAATACTATTAACTTGTATTTGAAAGCTAATTTAATTATTCTCCACTGCTTGCATGTTATTTTTCATTGCCTCCCTAGTCAGCTTTTTGGCGAGGAGGATGCGGATCAGGAAGTGTCACCTGACACAGCTGACCCTGAGGCTGCTTGTGAGTAGTCACACATTTACAACAACTTATTTACTTCTTCAGTGGTGGACATTCTTTGTGCTTAATCGAAGTTTAACCTGTCATCAAACAATCCGCTCCAGGTCTCACATGCAGGACCTGAAGGATGTGACCAATAATGTTCACTATGAAAACTACCGGAGTAAGAAACTAGCAGCTGTCACCTGCAACGGGGTCGACGCCACCAAGAACAAGGACCAGCTCACAAAGTATGAGAACAGTTCTATTTTTAGCTCAATGTTTTTCAGTTTTTGTCCTAAATACCCTTCATTTGGATTGAGTCTGCAAAGTTTGTCGATCCTCTCCTGTAGCCTAACGGTCAAAAATTCTTTAAAAGTGTAGTCTTCAAGATATAGTTCACCCAAAAATAAAAATTTGCTGAAAGTTTTACTCACCCTCAAGCCATCCAGGATGTAGATGAGTTTGTTTCTTCCTCGGGAAAGGTTTGGAGAATTTTTTTCAGCCATAATACGAGTTCTCTATCCATAATATTGCTTCATCCAACGTGGATTATTGTGATGTTTTTATCAACTGTTTGGACTCTCATTCTGACGGCACCCATTCACTGCAGAGGATCCATTGATGAGGAAGTGATGTAAAATTTCTTCTAATCTGTTACAACTGTTGCAGTCTCTCTCTTGTAGTAGTCCCCTGGCTCAGATGGAGGAGGAGAGGAGGGAGCACCTGATGAAGATGAAGAAGATGGAGACAGAGATGGAGCAGGTCTTTGAGATGAAGGTCAAAGAAAAGAAGCAAAAAATGAAGGACTCTGAGGCAGAGGTGTGTATTCGAGGATGCTTGTGTTTGGTTTCTAGTTCCAAATAATTTTTTTTTTTTCTTTTTTATTAGCATTTGATCCAGTTGCTCTCCATATATCTCATGGATAATATCACAAATACTTAACTAAAGTTCCTTTGACATCTTTGATGCAGTTGGAGCGGTGTCACGAACAGATGAAGAAGAATCTAGAAGCTCAGTATAAAGAGCTTGAGGAGAAGAGGCACCAGTTTGAGGAGGAAAAAGCCAACTGGGAGACCCAGCAACGCATCCTGGAGCAGCAGAAACTTGATGCATCAAAGTGAGACTCACGCTGTTCTTTCAGCTCAATTCTTCAGTGTCTTTCTCTTAAAATAGCCTTTCTGTAACTCTCTGCATTATTCAGTCCCTAAATAATGCAGCTAGCAAAACAATATTTTAAATAAGGAACTGCACTCGTGCACAGAAGTAGAGGCTGACTGTCCCATTTGCCTCTTACACATTAATAATCTGCATTCAGAATTAAGTTTTAGCCTGAAATAAAGTTTTAGTATTTAAAAATAATAATAATAGTTATTTTAGTGTATTTGAAATACATTTTTTACATTAACATTTAAAATTTCAATTTGATAATGCATGATTTAATAAATTATATGAGGTAATGTATATAATTCTCGGTGGCTTGTTTTGAACTTAATTTTAGTTATCCTTTTTAATTAGTATGTTATACATGCAGTACCTTTCAAAACTTTGTGGTCTAGTTTTGCAGTCAGTATACATAACAAGCAGTGGCATAAAAAGAAAATATCAATCATTAAAAATTTAAATAGAGGACATGGAAAAATATTAAAATTTACAGTAACCATAACTAACAATTTATTTTAATCAATTTCTTCACTAATGTTTTTGTCTTTTTTTCTCAGGACAATGGAAAAGAACAAGAAAAAAGGAAAAATCTTTTAAAGACATCATGAAGCTCCATTCCTTATAAAACCAGAAACTCCTTGCATCTCTTTAGATGTTCTGATGTTTTATAACCCCATAAGAAACACATGCTGGAGTGCTACATTACAGTTTACTGCACTTTCCATTGCAACATGAATGAAAGGAATGAAACGTAGGATATTTTTATAGTCACATCCACACACGATATCTTCGCCCTCTTCTGGTTGATTATTATATTGCACCACATGCCCAGTATTTCAAGTGTATGTTCTCCACCTTTCGATTAAAGTGAATATATTGACCTTTGAAACTTTAAATTGTGGTTATTACAAACAATAATTCATGACAATAAAAACATACAACATCACATACACACACCACAATCACTGCTGTCCACAACAACACATCTTGGTGTTAAGATGGTCTCGTGGTAGGTTCGTATGGGTGTGATGGAGAATCAGACAGACAGACAGAAGCAAGTGCAACGAGTTTTATACAGAGATAAGCATGTATGTGTTGAAAATTAAAGCTATGGATCAATGGTTTTTGTTCTCTGCTGGTGTGTGACATGATGTTATGTGTTTCTTTGGGGTCATAAACATTTGAAGACCTGTTTTAACATTATTGCACAGCTAAATTATGACAATAACAGTTTCCATGTATTTAAACCAATTTGCTGGCTGTGTAAGTAGATAATTGTGTCCCTACCATAGATGAGGTTATACAAAATGGCATGATTATCAATATTAATAACAATAGTCATTTTTTGATATGGATGAATATAAAATAATTACAAAAATATTATAGGATGTTGCTAAAACATTCTGCCTTAAAATTGCAGACTTTTTTCGGCATTTGTCTGCTCATGTTTTATTCTCTTTTTTTTTATTTTATTCTCTTTTTATTGTGAACCGATTATGTTAGATGTCCCTCAATCTATTCCTAAACTGATCTGAGACCAGTTTGTTTCATTTTAATAGTTGGGACTTGAATTTTTAGTTGTTATGGCTGGTCCTAGATCAGGGCTTGGTGCTCACTTTTAACCCGAGTGAGTTCAGTATATCTAAACAGATGCTATTTTAGCCATACTCACCCAGATTACCCTTTATAATAAACTCACTTTACATTCTAAATGTAAATGAGAGTGGAAGCGCTCTTTGTTTCTGTCGGATAGTTTAGATTTATAATATGCAGGCTCCAGGTCTAACACATGCCAAACAGCGTATAGACAGCAACGTGCACAAAACTCTCAATGCAAAGGACAATAAAGAGTCCCTGTATGCCTCGAGATCACACACTGTTATATATTTTGAAGGTTTGTCATTATACAAGTTTGAACACTCTGTTCTTCCTGATGTGGATCACTAAAAACCACACAGATGCTCTGAAGTGTGTTTAGTTTAAGATTTTTAGGAGAACCGTATTCTGGGAAAAAGAAAACCCTTTTCTTTAGACACTACACTGTTTTTTCTTTTTTTTTTTAATAGCAGACCTGAACATGGCTCTAGACATGTTTGTTTTCTTATTTTTTTGAATATGTATACGGTTTTCAATTTCCGATTGTTTTTCTTCACATTTTATCTTCATCTGTTATTCTTTCTGGCTAACTGTACATAATGTAAGAAATTATAGTCTGCCTCAACCCAGCTTCCACTCCACAATATGTTTGATCATGCTCATTTCCCAAAATGGCTTAATTATTATAGAGAAGAAGAAAGTCAACAGTTATGTTGTTTGTAGACCATTTGGGATGATCACATCCTGAGCAGATGGTGACCAACTGTAGAATGGGACAGGTGTGGGACACTGAGAAGCACCTCAGACAAAGGGGTGTCAGAACTTAATTAACATACAGACCACAGCTGTTACAACAGGAGCAACTTCAATTACATGAAGGGTAGTAAACTGAAAATATATGAAAGGTTTGAACTTAGGATGTGCTGGGTTCATTCTGACTCCGTTGAACCCAAGGTGCAACATGTACTCTGTTACTGCTATTCTGCAATAAACATCTTAATCAAGATCTTCAATATCCTCATCACTTTTTCTTACAATTATTAAACATGAGATGTTATGCTGATAATGGTTATGTTGTCTTTTCTTATCAGTACTTGATCTGAAATCATGTCAAGACACCTGGTAATCTCTGCATTTCAATTTTTTTGATTTGGTTCAATTTCTGCAAAATGAGAAGAGTTTTAATATTTTCAGGTTTTTAATTGGCCTAATATCTTTCTGTATTAAAGAGGAAATAAAATATAAGCCTCATCTGGTATGATATACTTTTTTTTTGTAATATCATATTCCAGTATCATTGGAATTTTTCACAATTGTTTATTTAGTTATTTTTTAGTCGTGCCCCACAGCATAAATAGCTTGACTCCTAACCCTAAGGTTGTGGGATCGAGTCTCGGGCCGGCAATACCACGACTGAGGTGCCCTTGAGCAAGGCACCGAACCCCCAACTGCTCCCCGGGCGCCGCAGCATAAATGGCTGCCCACTGCTCCGGGTGTGTGTTCATGGTGTGTGTGTGTGTTCACTGCTGTGTGTGTGCACTTTGGATGGGTTAAATGCAGAGCACGAATTCTGAGTGGGTCACCATACTTGGCTGAATGTCACTTCACTTCACTTCTTTATTATTATTTATATTTTATTATATATTTTATAGTTAAATAAAAATGAAACAATCTGATCCAACACTGTTGTTGAGGTTTTTAAATGTGTATTTTACACAAACATGTTTGTTTATTTGTATGTGTATACACTAATTTCTAAATTGTTTTTGTTATCTTCATCTTTTAATCTTTTTGCCTAACTGTACATTATTAAACATGAGATGTTATCCTGATGAGAGTTATACCATCGTTTCTACTATTTATGCTAATTTAAAAGGCCTACATGAATATGCACACATTCAAATGAGTCTGACACCAGGTAATCTCGTTGCATTTTAATATTTATTTGCATAGATTAAGTGCTAAATGAAAAGGTAACACTTTACAAAAAGGTTCCATAAATGCTGAAATTAACATTAACTAAGATTAATAAATGCTGTAGAGGTATTGTTCATTCTTAGTTCATGTTAACTAAAGTAGTTAACTAATGTTAACTAATGAAGTTTATTGTAAAGTGTTACCAATGATAAGAGTTTAACATTCAGTTTCAGGAAATGTAAAAATGCATTTCTTAAGAAAGGACAGTTGTATAAAGCAGTAACAGTACAATCCTCGAAATGTATTGTGTTTTTATTTCTTAAGCTGCTTCTCCATAAAACTCTTTATCCAAGCCTCATTTGGATCCACACAAAATTCGGTTCTAGCTGTCGTAACCCTGCGGGGGGAAAGTTCACATTTTCATAAATAGACAAAATCTGTTTTATCCTTTGTCTACAAATTAAAAGGAGCATTTGTTTTTCTTAATTATAGATTTTAGAGTTAAATACTTACACAATGCCAGGGGAAGGGCAATGTGAACTTGTCTTCTCAGCACTCACAATTTTATAGGTTGGAATTTGAAAGTCAATAAAATTGAAGCAACATCACTTAGGAACTGCAGCAGCTGTTGGTGAGATAAAATATATTGTCTAGTTTTAGGAGAGAACCATAAAATTGATCATATCCAACCAAATATTATTTTACTATTATTCACCCTAAATATTATTTTGACATTATTCATCCTTAAAGTCTTTCTAGAACTTTAGGTTCCGTAAAGGACCATATCTGGCTGGTTAATCAGCATATCTGTTTGTTTCTGGGTTCTTTCAAGCTCTGTATGTTTTTATCTTACTGGAGAATACAAAGTCCACTGACGAACATGGAAAGCTTCCACTATGGTACCTGGCTGTAAAATTCTTTTGTTTCTAATTTGATCCATTTTAATCACTTAAACTTTATGTACAACTTCATGTCTTAAATAATAATTTAGTCAGAAGAAAAACTGTACTTCAAGAGAACTTACGCTGAGCCTCAGAAGTCCAGGCCATCAGCAGGACCAGCCCGAACACCAGACACAAAGAAGATGCCCTCATGGTTTCTGCTCTGAAGATGATCTTCAAGTTTTGATAATGACCTGTTGCAGATGTCTGAGAAAGTCCAAGTCTTCACCACATCTTTAATTTTTTTTTTTTTTTCTCGGCCGTGATGCTAAATAGAAACTCAGATCTGTGGTTTGATAAGGACATACACTGCAGTCCCCCTCCTCTTCTACAAAGCCCACACAGAGAATCACATTTGCTATATTGATTTGCATGCTTTTTGCAAGCAGAGATTGTGAGAAGATAAAATACTGAAGTCATAAGTTTACACTTAAGTTTACACATCTTCAGAGAGAGCAGTTTTTTGCTGATGCCCATTGCAAGAAAGAAAGTCATACATCTTTTAATTATTTTCAACTTTTGTAACATATTGTGTAAAATAATATCTGCATTGCATTCTTTGTGTCCAAAGCACAGAAGGTCTGTAATTCATCAATAACATGAGTCAAATTCACAGTGGCAAATTCATTTTTCACAGTCACACAAAAAAGTATGTGCACTTACATTGGTTTCCAATATACAAATATTAAACTAGAATGAAAACGTGTTGTAGTACATAATGGAAATAATTTGTGTTATAACTTCATGCATCATTCATTAACAAAAAGAACACTTAACAGATCAATATTTAATTAAAATATGAATATGCATCATATTTTATAATGCCATCAAATCCTGATGCAAATATAATTATTTATTATATAAATATTAAATGTATTATTTAATATGTATTATTCTTTATTTCAAATCTAATTATTTACCATGTAAAATATTAAAAATATAAAATAAAAAACACAAAAATTTAATAAAACTTAAAAAAACTTTTATAATAAAAAACTATTATCAATAATAAGTTTAGATAAATAAAATGTAGAAAATAACAATTTAAATAATTCTACTAATTATTTTCTATAGAATATTCATATGTATTTCACTTATATAGATGTGATTGCCTAAATTGCCTAAATATTCAATGAATTTTTTTTTGTATGTTTTTTATCAAGATCCCACACAAGTCATGTTTTCATGGTGGTTTAGATAGCGCTGTGTAAAAAAAAGAAAAAAACTTCCTGTTATCATTATAAAACAACTATTTTCGTCAGTCACTGATCTGGTTATATGGTGCACTTATAATGTTTACAGTGTTTAGCATTTCATGTGGTATCCATATGAAGTTCCAACTTTTTTTTTCTTTTCTTGATCTGTTTATAATAGATGCATGAAATGCTCTTTACATATTACATAAGGGTCGTTCTTCTCAAAACCATGGAAAGTCATGTGAAGATGTAAGATAAAGGTGATGCATCTTAGCAAAAATCTACTCCGCCTGATAATGATCAAGATCTTAGTGTTCAGCACTTTTGGCCTGTGGTTTTTTTGTATGATATGCACTCTCATTTTCATGTTCAGTAAATGGCACATATGCAAATACTCTACTAGAATGTGTAAATGTGCATGAATATGTATATATGTATCAGTTATATAATCCTCTTGCTCACAAACTGTGCATGTTTATTTGTTTTCAGCAATATTCATGATAAATTTGACAAATACACCAGTAACGATTTGATAATTTAACAGAATAGCATGCAGACCTGCTAAAATATTATTACTAAAGTACAGTAAATGAACCATAAACCAGACTCATTCAGCAGAACATCAAAACCCCTGAGGAACCACCAGCAGCGTGTCATTTTTATTTCTTTAGTAAGTGACATGAGAAATGACTCATTTTGATGTGACTCATTTTGATATGAGGTACTTAGTGTTATGTATAATATGAACAAATTAGTCACACAGACTAATGTGAGATTTGAATCACTCCTTTTTCAGGATTTAATTCAATGAAGTGATTTAAAGTTTCTCCATATAATTGCAGGACAAAGTCATCCACTTAATCTACATTAATCTTGACTATTTTGTAAATTCCCTTCAAAGAATTAGTTTAAAATGTGTTCTTGCCAGAAGAGCGGAACGGGCCTTTCAGTTCACTGGAAAAGACACACAGATCATGGTTATCATTATTCTGAGAAAAACACCCTTCTGAAACTGTCGCCTATGTTCACAACTGTCAGTGGTGGCTATTTAATGCACTGCAATTTTGGTCTTAACCACATCATTCATTATTCAGAGGAGCAAAACTGCATGAAAATGCAATGTTGGGTGTGCATAGGGGGATACACATATGTACAAAGCAAATGTATGTATCATTACTTTATTGTGTGTTAGTTATGTATTGTGTGTCTGTACTATATGAATGTATATCATTTCATTCATTGTTTTTTTTCAAAAGTATAACTTTAGTTTAATAACTAATCATACTATCACTATTCTTTAAAAAACATCATAAATTACCACCGAATGATTTTATTATTATTATTTTTTAAATTACTTCATAATTTACTGTTGGAGGAAGGCAGACTCTCTCTGTGCTGGATGAATCAGGCTCCATTATCACCGACTTCTGTTATGAAAATGAGAGTCATGGGCTGTATATACACATTTGTATTAATCTTTTAATCTTTGCAAATCGCAAAATCAATGAATACACATTTAATCATTATATTATTTGTTTATTTTTATTCTATTTCTGTCTATTGTTATTTAATGTACAGTTTTTTTCATCTATTTAAATAATAAATAAATAAATTCAGTCATCAAAAGTAATGCAATATTGAAAATACACATTTTAACACATTTTATTTATTTATTTTTCAAAAGTAATACTGAAAGTAACTAAAGATGGTAACACTTTACAAAAAGGTTTTATTTGTTAACATTAGTTAACTATACTGGTTTATGTAAGCTACTAACAATGAGCAATACTGAAGCATAAATATTAAATTAATACTAAAAAATACTAATACTAATAAATACTAAAGCATTTATTATTATTAGTCACTGTTCATTTCAACAGTTAGGCTACTAAAACATTTACATTACATTTATGCATTTAGCAGACGCTTTTATCCAAAGAGACTAACAGTGCATTCAGGCTATACATTTTTTTTATTAATACATTTTATTAAATCAAAATTGTTATATATGTCAACATAAATGTGTTAATTAATTCACTTTGAACTAACACGAATAAACAATGAACAGTTATATTTTTACTAACTAACATTTACAAAGATGGATATTTGCTTGAAATAGATATAACGTCAGGCCTATTGCTCATTGTAGTTTATGTTAGCTAATGCATTTACAAATTTGAAAAAAATGGATCATATTGCAAAGTGTTACCCTGATTTAATTATGTAAATATTTGCTGTCGCTATATATTTCTCTTTTTAGGAATTGTATTAGGTTTATTTCCGTTTTATTTTCTAATAAATTTATTTTGTAGCTCAGCCGCACCAACAGAGGTCGCCAGTTAAACCAGCTGCGAGTTACACATTCTCTGGATGGATCCATAGACAGTAAAAGAAATGGACACAGCGATCCCGTTGGATTCAACGGAGACAAGTGAAGTCAATTAGAAGCACGCACTTCCTGGGGGTCGAGCGTACTGCGCAGACATTAGGGGCGTCATCAAGATGGCGTCGGTGTAGGTCACATTTCCTTGGCTCTTCCCTGAATTTTGTGCAAAACTTGATTTTTCTTCCCCTTTAAAGACTCTTTTGTCCTCAATGCGCTGATTTTAATTTTGTTCACGCTCGCCATACATCAAAGATACTGTGTTTTGCGAATTCCTAATTTTTTTCCCTCAACGTCCATTAACGTCGTTGCACAATATGTGGATTTGAGCTCTGCTGTGTGGCGTCATGATAGAGGTGGACGATACCCCGAAATCTGAAAGTGTTAAACATATGCATAATTATTCCAAAACTGCCCATGATCTGGATTCATTGGATGTAGGTCTTCCCGAGTCTCCAGCGGCAAGCCCGTTACCGAAAATGCGATGCCCGGCCTCAGACCCTTCAAATGCCGTTTTGCTGGAGGCAATAGAGAGACTGGTTAGGATGCAGGATGACTTTATGGAGAAACTTCTAGAGGTCGAGAAATCGGTTGCATCCAATTCCACCCTCATCTCCGATCTCACAACACGGGTTGATGCCGTTGATATAAAATCAGAGAATACAGCTGTTAAATTTGATAAAATGGACTCCCAGCTGTCTTTACTGGCTGCAGAAAACAAACGCTTATGGGATAAAGTGGATGAGCTGGATGCCTACAAGAGGCGTTGGAATATGAGGATTTGGGGTGTGTTGGAGGAAGATGGGGAGAATGTCAAGATGGTAATAATGGACATTTTTCTTCAGGTGTCACCAGGCTTAGCAGATGTTCTGCAATCTTCGATTGATGTTTCGCACAGGCTTGGCCCTAAACTGGGCAATACATGCCCTCGCATGATAATTGTACAATTTCTCTCTCGATCTCACCGCGATCGTATCTGGGCTGATGCAAGAAGATCAGAAGTGCTCAAACAGATAAAGATAAGGATCTCAGAAGACCTGACGCAGAGTGTGTTGTTATGCATGGGTGCTTTAAAGTGGTGTGTCCAAGGGCAAAGGTAAAAGGTTAGGAAATAAAGATGTTGACACGGCTAAAGGATGACTGTGTTCGGGTCTGTCTGTAAAGTATAAGCAAAACATGGTGTCAGAAGAGGTGAATATAGACTAAAAAGAAAGTCTAAAGAGGCGAGAGAAGATATATTAAGCCCAAACGTGCAAGAGAGAAAACGGAGAAATCAGAGATAAATTAAAAAAAGGAGTAAAGCGACAAAACAGCGAAAGCAAGTGTGCTTCGACAAAGAAAAGAAAACGCAGAAATGGATAAGTTTCAAACCCTGTCTGGTATGCAGCTGACAGGAAATTTAGCAGAAAACTGGAAGAGATTCAAGCAACGTTTCACCATCTACTTGGATGCAAGCGGTGTAGGTGGCGATGACGAAAAAAGAAAAGCATCTATATTGCTACATGTCATCGGCGACGACGCACTTGACATTTACAACAGCTTCCAAATACCAGAGGATGAATTTAAATTGCAGAACGTCATGGCCCGTTTTGAAAAGTACTTTGTGCCGAAACAGAACGTCACGTATGAAAGGTACAAATTCTTCTCTTGCGACCAAAAAGGGGGCGAAAGTTTTGATCAGTATTTAGCGGAGCTTCATACTATGAGTAAAACCTGTGACTTTGGGGACTTGCGCGAATCTCTGATAAGGGATAAAATAGTATGTGGCATTCCAGACAATTCAGTACGAGAGAGAGACTGCTGCGAGAGCAAGATCTTACACTAGAGAAAGCAGTAAGCATATGCAGAGCGGCAGAGACTACTCGCGCACAAGCAAAGGAATTAAACAAGCAAGACAAAACAGTGCACGCTATCAAAAACCTAAAGCCACCACAAAGTAAATTTAAACAAGCAAAGACTCGATCAGATTCGAATAAAAACGCATGTGGAAAGTGCGGCAGCCGCCACGAACCCAGGATGTGTCCAGCATTTGGAAAAACTTGCAATAAATGTGGCAAATGCAATCACTATGCAAAATGCTGCAAAACAAGAAATACTGGAACTAAAGTACACACTTTAGAAGAAAACACAGAGACATTTTTTGTGGATTCAGTAAAAGTGTGCAGCAATAACAAAGATGAATGGATTGTACCATTAACAGTTAGTGGTACAATTGTGCCATTTAAATTGGACACAGGTGCCCAAGTCAATCTTATATCAGAGAAAGAATACAAAACTCTCAGACAGAAGCCAAAAATAAACACAGTCAAGATAAAAGTCACAGGCTATACAGGAGAAGAGGTGCCAGTGAAAGGCAGCTGCATAGCAAACGTCCTATACAAAGGGAAGCACCACAGAATACAGATGCTGGTTGTAAACAAAGATGTACAGCCAATATTAGGTTTAAAAACATGTGTGTGATTAGACTTAGTAAAGAAAGTCTTCGTGGCTAATGTGCATAAGGACACAAGCAGTGAGACACTTCTCAATGAATTTAGAGACACTTTTGAGGGGCTGGGATGCCTCCCAGGGGAACATAAAATTCACATTGACCACCAAGTGGCACCAGTCATACATGCATGTCGAAAAGTTCCCTTTGCTTTAAGAGGAAAGCTTAAAGAAGAACTACTTCGCATGGAAAAACTGGGAGTGATAGCAAAAACTGAAGAGCCCACGGATTGGGTGAGCTCGTTACATATAGTGGAAAAAAAAAACGGCCAGCTCCGAATCTGTCTGGATCCAAGAGATCTAAATAAGGCCATCAAGAGAGAGCACTTTAAGTTACCCACTCGAGAGGAAATCATGTCACAATTTGCAGGGGCAATAAAATGGTTCAGCAAGTTGGACGCTTCTACAGGATTCTGGCAGATGAAGCTGGATGAGGCGTCATCAAGACTCTGCACCTTTAACACCCCTGAGGGCAGATACAGGTTTCTGAGGTTACCATACGGCATACTCTCAGCTCCAGAGGTATATCACAAAACCATTAGAATGATCTACGAGCACATAAAAGGTGTGGAAACAATGATGGACGACATCATAGTCTATGGCGCAACCAAAGAGGAGCATGACACCAGACTTCGAGAGGTACTTGAAGTGACTCGTAAAGTCAATCTGAAGCTCAACAAAGAGAAATGTGAATTTGGAATGAAATCACTAACCTTTCTAGGAGATGTCATCTCGGAGGAGGGCATAAAGCCTGACCCTAAGAAAACAACTGCAATTGAAAACATGGAGAGACCACAGAACAAAGATGATGTTAGACGCTTTCTTGGTATGGTTACATACCTGGCAAAATTCATACCACAGCTTTCTGCACAGTCTGCGCCACTTCGTAGTCTACTGGAACAAAAAAACGAATGGATGTGGTCACATGAACAAGAAACCTGCTGGAAAACCTTGAAAGAAATTCTGATAGCAGAACCTGTGCTAAAGTTCTATGATCCAGAAAGACGCATAAGAATTTCAGCCGATGCATCACAGTACGGTGTGGGAGCTGTGTTACTCCAGCAGTATGATGATGTATGGCAGCCAGTGGCCTATGCGTCCAGAGCGCTATCTGCTACAGAAACAAGATACGCGCAAATAGAGAAAGAATTGCTAGCCATTACATATGCATGTGAGAGGTTCCATCAATTTGTATACGGACAAGCATTCACTGTAGAGACTGACCATAAACCACTGGTTCCCATTATGGCCAAGTCGCTGAATGATTGTCCCCTAAGAATACAGAGAATGCTCATCAGGCTACAAAAATATGATGCAAATTTGATTTACACACCGGGCAAGTACATGTTTGCAGCGGACACACTGTCTCGTGCCGTAGATAGACAAGAGGAAACAGAAACCTGTGCTACAGAAATCAAAGCTTACGTGGACATGGTGGTAGCCTCGCTCCCAGTGTCTGCAGACAGGACTGACCAGATCAAACAGGAGACGGAGAAAGATGAAACAATGAAAGAACTGAAGGTGGCTATTCAGGAAGGATGGCCGGAAGAAAAA
This sequence comes from Cyprinus carpio, assembly GCF_018340385.1. Taxonomy (NCBI): domain Eukaryota; kingdom Metazoa; phylum Chordata; class Actinopteri; order Cypriniformes; family Cyprinidae; genus Cyprinus; species Cyprinus carpio. The sequence continues at coordinate 7,066,796 of NC_056596.1, read as the reverse complement.
AAAGACTGTCCTGTTAGAATTAGGGATTACTGGGCCTGCAGATCAGAGCTTAGGGTTGTAGATGGAATAATCTTCAAAGGCTGTAAATTTGTCATCCCGGCAAGCCTAAGGAAAGAAATGCTAAAAAAAATCCATGAAGGGCACCTCGGAGAAGAAAAGTGCAAAAGGAGAGCTAGGGAAGTGATGTACTGGCCCAGGATTAATCTGGACACTTCGCAGTTGACAGCAGCATGCGAGCTTTGTTTAACCTTCAGGCCCAGACAGCAGGCAGAGCCTCTTCTTCCACATCTTGTAACAAGTAGGCCGTACTACAAGGTTGGAGCAGATTTATTTGACTGTGATGGGAAGAGTCACATTGTAGTAACTGACTACTACTCTAATTATCCAGAGGTGGCCACACTGCAGTCTACTGCTAGCAAACCAGTCATTGCCTTCATGAAGTCCACGTTTGCTCGCCATGGTGTCCCCTGTGTAGTCTTTACAGACAACGGACCTCAGTTTTCTAGCAGTGAATTTAAGAAGTTTTCAGAGGAATGGGGTTTTCGCCCATGATACATCCAGTCCAAATTACCCCAGATCAAATGGACTGGCAGAGAATGCCGTGAAAATAGTGAAAGGACTCATGCGCAAGGCACATGCTGGTAATGAAGACTTTCATAGAAGTCTCATGATCTACAGAAGTGCACCACTGGAGAACGGGTTGTCCCCAGCTCAGATGCTCATGGGTAGAAGAATTCGAACAAATTTGCCCATTAGAGAGGATCTTCTGGACACTCCACACACTAGTCTAGTGAAAAGCTTTAAGCTGAAACAAAAAATCAAACAAAAGAGGTTGTATGACAGAAAAGCGAAACCACTGACAGCCCTGAAACCGGGAGACACCGTCAAAATAAGGAACCACAATACAGGTATGTGGTCTCAACAGGGCAAAGTGGAAAAACAAGTGGCTCCAAGGTCTTATGAGATTTTGACGGATGGCGGAACAACACTGCGACGGAACAGAATTGATTTATGTCCTAAGCAAAGCTCTGAGACTGAGATGCAGGATCCAACAACAACAGCGGTAACTTCTGAGTCGATGGTTACAGAGAATGCACAGGTTGCAGAGACAGTACCAGAGACAATGAAGGAACAAAGACCAAAAAGAAACGTTAAACCTCCAGAAAGACTGATTGAAGTTATGTGAAGTGTTGAGTTACAAGGGATTTTAGTTTCTATGGTAAAAAAGGGAATAGGTAGTAAAATCAGTTAATAGTGACTCAAAGTTATATCGCAGTTGAATATTGTTGTTACTGTTGATGAGACTCACTATGCAATATCAAAGTATAAGTGTTCTAAAAATTCATTTCTTTATATATATATATATATATATTTTTTTTTTTCTCTCTTAAGGGGAGAGATGTGTTGTTATGCATGGGTGCTTTAAAGAGTTGTGTCCAAGGGCAAAGGTAAAAGGTTAGGAAATAAAGATGTTGACACGGCTAAAGGATGACTGTGTTCGGGTCTGTCTGTAAAGTATAAGCAAAACACAGAGGACGAAGGAAGCACGGAACAAGCTGTGGCCTTTGGTGGAGAAAGCCCGAAAGGAGGGTCGCCGCGCTGGCTTCAGGGGGCCAAATGCTATCGTGGATGGAAGGAGGATTTCTGCGGACGATGTCTGATTTTTTTTAGAACGCTGGAGGTCGAAAGCAAATGCCAGGGATGTTCATTGCCGTTTTGTCTGAAGTACTTTTGTTTGTTGAAGCAATTATTGACATTCGCAAAAAACTGACAAATATGTTTGAGCATTAATATGTTAAGGTAAGCAAAGGAGGGGACATAACAGATAGCCTAAACCGTTATTGAGGGGTATGGATACGTTTCAAGTTTTGCACTTTAATTGTATTCTGTATTACATTTCATAACTTTGTTACGACTGTAGTTGTATAGTACTTTTTATTTTCTTTTTCTTGTTTTGTTACTGTTCATATGCCGGTTAAACTGTCTTGTTTTTCTCTTAATGTACGGGGGATTCGTGATTTATCTAAACGCAAGGCTTTATTTTTCTTTTGTACGTCACAGAAAAGGGATGTTTATTTTTTTCAATAAACACATTCCTGTTATGAAGATGAAACATTTTGGCACAATCAGTGGGGAAGTAAGGTTTTATTTTGTCATGGTACTAATCACTCCGCTGGAGTTTTGATTTTATTTAGCCGTAATTTTAGTGGCTCGATTCTGCAGTCCTTTTCTTCTGCCGAGGGTAGATGGATTATTGCTGTCATTCTTCTAGGGGATTTTTTCTTTATTTTGGGTAATGTTTATGGTTTTAATATTCATACACAAAATACCTTTTTTTTTTTAGGATCTGTCTTCTAAAATTCTTGATTTAAAAGGTAAATATCCATCTGCTGCAGTAATAGTTGGAGGGGATTTTAATGAAGCTCCTGACCTATGTCTGGATAGATTTCCCCCAAAACGAGAGTCATGCAGATGTAACACTATTATTAATGATTTTTGTAGTAACCTTTCTCTTTTGGATGCTTACAGGTTTATCCATGATAAAGATTGTTCATATACTTGGTTCAGTAAAGATCTCTCGAAAAAATCACGTATAGATTACTGGCTTACATCAGACTTTATATCTTCTTTTATTAAGTCCAGTAGTATCTGTCCTGCTCCCCTCACAGATAATGCTTTTATCAATCTTATTTTATCTGATTCTGGTACTGGTTGTCACAGAAACCCTAGATATTGGAAACTAAATTGTTCGCTACTACAGATTCCCTCTTATTGTTTAGGTATTAAGAGCATCATTGAAGAATTTAAAGCAAAACCTGGTGTTTCAATATCTTCTAATTGGGAAATGTTTAAATACGAGTGTAGAAAATTCTCTATTCGATTTAGTAAACAGTTAGCGAAGGCAAAATCTTTAAAGTATACCTCTGTATTAAGTGAAATTAATCACATTTTAGGCAAGCAACAGACAAGTGAAGATGATAAAGTAAAACTGCACAATCTTAAAGAAGATTTAAAAAACTTTTCTGCAGAAAAGGCTAAGGGTGCCTTTATTAGATCCAGAGTAAAGTGGCTAGAATTCGGAGAAAAAAATTCAGCATATTTTTTTAATTTAGAAAAGAAAAGAGGGATATCTAAGAAAATATTTTCTCTAAATATTGAGGGCAATTTCGTCACAGATGAAGTTAGAGTTTCTAATTTTGTTTCCAATTTTTATTCACAGCTTAATCTTCCTCATTTAAACCTCAGTTTGCTGATAGTTTTTTTTTTGAGAGGGTTCAAGCATTCACACCTATTATAAGTGATGGAAATTGGTCGTCTTGTGAGATGGATTTGACTATGGAAGAGTTGGATATGATTATCCAGAAAGCCCCCCTCAATAAAAGTCCTGGTCCTGATGGACTGCCTTTTGAATTTTAGAGGACCTTTTGGCAAGACATAAATAAGCTTGTTTTGGAAGTTTTTAAAGACTGTATAAAGAAAGGTGAATTAACTGAGTGAAGCAGGGTTTGATCACTTTAATCCCAAAGCCTAACAAAGATTCCTCATATTTAGATAATTGGCGCCCAATTACTTTACTTAATTCTTATTATAAATTATTAGCTTCCCTTTATGCAAATAGATTGAAACCATGTTTAGAAGAAATTGTCTCAGTTTCCCAATCCGGCTTTATGAAATGTATAGGCATATAGCAAATAACATTCGACTTGTTTTAGATATTTTAGATTATAATGAATTGATCAACGATGGTGCAATCATTTTATTTTTAGAGTTTTATAAGGCCTTTGACACGGTCGAGCATGAGTTTATGTTTGAATCTTCGCGCAAATTTGGTTTTGGCTCTTCCTTTATTAGAATAGTTCAGACTTTTTACAAAAATATTAACAGCAATGTATCTTTGGTGAATGGTGTTTCTCCCCGGTTTACAATTAGCAGGGGCATCAGACAAGGGTGTCCTTTTTCACCATTTTTGTTTTTATTAGTCACAGAGTTTGCTTAATATTTTTATTACTCACTGCGTAGATGTTCAGGGTATTGTTGTAGCTGAACACACTTTTCTAATTAGTCAACTGGCGGATGACACCTGTCTGTTTTTAAAAGATGAGAAACAGGTTCCTGTTATTTTGGAAGCTTTAAAAAACTTTTTCTAATGCTTCTGGTCTCACAGTTAATCGAAATAAAAGTGAAATTATACCTATTCACAGTCTTGAAAAAGGTCATATTGAAGGTATCGAGGTCAAAGGTTCTGTTAGATATTTAGGCATTTTAATAAGTACACTGTAAAAAAAAGTCTGTAGTTTTTACAAAATAATTTTGGCAGCTGTGGTTGCCAGAATACTTTTGTAAAAAATACAGAAAAACTGTAAACACAATTACGGCCAAAAACTGTAAATTTTACAGTACACTGTAAAAAAAAGTCTGTAGTTTTTACAAAATAATTTTGGCAGCTGTGGTTGCCAGAATACTTTTGTAAAAAATACAGAAAAACTGTAAACACAATTACGGCCAAAAACTGTAAATTTTACAGTATAAAACTGTTATTTACAAAAAAGAAAATTTGAATGTAAACCAGTAAATTCAACAACGCACACTGCTATTAAAATCTGTTTTGTACCTTTAACATACTGACAACCACCATAATAATGCAGGTGGTAAAAGAGAAAGCCACATGAAGAATCGAAGTTCATCACAAGTAGCTTCGCCACAAGCAGAAGTTTATATTAATATATAGAAGGTGCACAAAGTCATTCATGCAAACACAAAAACCATCATGGTGACACACGATACTTAAACAATTCAATAAACTTTCATTAAACAGCAGAAGATGTAACATAAATCCCAAATGTACAACTGATAACAAAAAACTATTAAAAAACATGATTATTTAAACAAAATACTTTCAAATGTGGAGCGTCACACAGGGAATTCTGGGAATATCAGTTTACAGTTTTTGACTGTAAATTATACATTGATTTGTTCTTTTTTTATTTCTAAAAACTGTAAAATTAACAGCATTTTACTGTAAAATTACATGAAATGTCTGGTTAGATCTTTTACAGTTTTTCCCTGTATATAGTACAGGAACTTACTGTTAACCTATTAACACTTTTTTTTTGTAGCGTTTTTACAAAATTGTACAGTTAAAATGACACTTATTTTTTACAGTGTAAATCACCCGAAGATAGAATTTTAGATAATTTTTCACAACGGAGAAAAAAATTAAAGAATGTCTTCAATTGCTGGTTACAAAGAAATTTAACTATCTATGGTTGTGTCTTGATAGCTAAAGCTGAAGGCATTTCTAGGATTGTTTACCCAGCTTTGTCCTTATATGTCAACCTGAAAACTTGTTCATCTATTGACTCTATACTATTTAAATTCTTGTGGAAAAATAAAACTGAGTATGTTAAAAGGAAGACTCTGATAAGAAATACTTTGGAGGGAGGTGTGAATGCTTTGGACTTTAGTACTCTCAATCAGGTTTTCAAGATCGGCTGGATTAAACGCCGTCTGAATGCTGATTCTAATTTGTTATGGTTTCATAAATTTATCTTTGAAAAATGTGGAGGGTTGAATTTTTTATTGTCTTGCGATTTTAAATGCAACAAACTTCCGTTCAAGCTTGCTAATTTTCATAAGGCCTGTAAGCTTGCCTTCTGCCACAATTTTTCCCCTCATAGGAGTATTATATGGAATAATCAGAATGTGCTGCGTGGAAAAAAATCTATCTTTATTAAGGATTGGGTTGACAAAGGTGTTATTTTTGTTTTGGATTTATTGAATAAGGATGGTAGCTTTTATTCCTATAATGAATTTATCAACCTTTTTGGAGTAGACTCCTCACCTAAAGTTTATAACTGGGTTATTAATTCTATTTCACCTAAACCTTTGCATATGGTTAGGTCATACTGTAGCTACAGAATATCCGTTTGTGAAAAGCCCCAGTTGTCTATTGGAGGTTTGGAGCTTTCCAATGTAACAATTTTTGGATTAGAAGATTTCTTATTAGGAAGATCAGCTGTCATCCCAAAGCTTTTTTCAAATGGAAACTAAATTATCCTTCTCTTTCTACCATTAATATATGGGCTGGCATTAATAAGTTTCTGTTACCTAACAAGTGGAAAGAGCTTCACTTTAAAATTCTACATAATTACTATCCCTGTAACTCTCTTCTTTTTAAGTTTAAGTTAGACATATCTTCACACTGCACATTCTGTAATTCTAATTTTGAAACAATACCTCATCTGTTTTTTGAATGTGATTATGCAAAAGAGTTCTGGAAAAAAGTAGCCTGGCTTATTTTTTCTGCTTATTACAAACTCTTTACTTTCGAGGTTGTGAATGTGTTGTTTTTGATTTGGGACTCCAGGTCAAAGGAGATGGATGACAGATTAAAACTGCATACTTTATGTGGCGAGTTTCATCTTCATAAGTGTAAAGTAACTGATTCTAAGTCCAAATTTGGACTTTTTTGTGTTGATTTAAAATTATGTTATGACTCTCTTTGTTTATAAGCTAATAAGAAAGCTGCTAAAACTTCTTTGTTGCTTAAAGAAATTATGGTTTCATTATAAATTACTTCCTGATTTCTGAAGATTATTATGTATTCCCAATGTTATTTATTTCTATTTACTTATACTCATCTTTTGTATTTGTAGTTTCTATGAATATTTTGTGAATTATTATTTATTTTTCTTTTTTTATTAGTAGACTATCCCTTATCTATTGCCTTGCTTTACTTTGAGTTGACTGTCTTATTTTTATTTTATTTTATGGTAGTTTTTGTACTTGATACTGTATCCCCGGTGTTTTTTGTTCAATAAAGAGAAAAAAAAAAGAGTACTGCGCAGACTCAAACTCAGCTTGATGACGTAAATGTCACGTAAGCAACCTGTCTGACAATTGTAAGTCTTCTAATCGCTGTGCCAAGAGAAATCTGAATCACCCACCGAATCTTGCAGACGTTGTTGAATAATTTTTGTCCCGTTGCTTTTATGGACTCTTTTATGGATTGCCTTTTTTATTCCTCGGTATGAAGTAGTAGTCACAAAGAGGACAACCAGACTATATGTCAGTTTACACTGTTGAGTTAGCAGCAGTTTTTAACTGCCATTAGGGTGGTGGAAGAAAATAATCAGAACCAAGGTGTCGTTATAGCCTCAGACAGTTTATCAGCATTATTAAGCATTCAATCTGGAGAGCGTCATGTAGACAAGACCTCATTTATCAAATACTCCACTTGCTTCTCACACTTCATAATAAGGGAATGGCTGTCTCCTTCTTTTGGGTTCCTGTCCATGTAGGGGTGGAAGGAAATGAAGTTGTGGATATGCTAGCAAAAAACTCTACAAAGCATGAAACAGTAGATGTACAAGTACCAATATAAGTAGAGCAGAGGTCAAAACCATCATAAAGCAACATTCACTTAAATATGGCAGGAATATTGGAACACAGCGGATACAGGACGCAAGTTATACAGTATACAAAATCAATTAGTCACAAGCATGAGGAAGGGCAGAAGCCCAAGGGAGGAGATGTTAGTCTCACGTCTTAGAATGGGTCACACTGGTTTAAATACAACATTGCACAGAATAGGAAAACATTCCACTGGATTATGCACTTATTGTAATGTACAAGAGACAGAGAAGCATATACTGTTAGACTGCAAAAAAATATGAAGGAGATAGAACAGAATTAAAGGCACAAATGGATGAACAAAGCATGACACTTGAGCATTTATTAGGGAAAGCATCTGGGAGAATACACAGTTTATTTTATTTTATTTTTGAAAAACAATGGGTTAAGGCAAAGGGAAAGAATATTGAAGTGGTAAGTTGGAGGAAGGCGGACTCTCTTTGTGCTGCAGGAATCAGGCCCCATTATCACAGATCCTCATTTATAACATTCTGAAATTAAAATGAGAGCTGTGACTTGTATATGCCAATGCATTATTTGTTGAATCACATGTTTTAAAAACATAATGCTTTTCATTTCATCGTGAACCTAAACCAGCCCTTTTCTTTCACGCTGTGTTCTGCTCCTTACACATCTCCCTTGAAAACACTGACCAATGTGGCCACACTTCACATCAAATTCAAAAATGTTATTTTAAAATATAAATGTCTTTAATATTGTAAGTATGGTATCAGACAAAGATTATATTTTGTTTCAACTAACAGCATCTTGTCGTCTGTGATATATCTTCTACTATTTCAATTAACAAACATGCTAGCAATTTAGTTTTATCAGCTATAGTTCTTTTTGTACACAGGGTTATGAAACTGCAAGCTTTTTATTAGCAGGATAATTCAATGCTTTTTCTACGAATGTGCATGATTATATAATTTAATCACTTGGTTACTGTTCAAAATCATGGTAAAAAAGGGTTATGGTAAGATTGTAATCTGACAAATGTAACAAGCATAAAGTGATAAAAAGCACACACTTAATTGATATTGAAGAAAGATTATGTTGATGAGGCTTTCAGTGTTTTTATTTATGTAGTATTAAGTGTTACAATGGCACGCAACCAACTTTTTAGGGTGTCCTATTTTGGCTTTAAAATGCATGGTAAAAAAAAAAAACAAATAAATAATAAAAAAAATCAAAATAAAATAAAAAAAAACAAAAAAATGCAAAATCAAAATTTGAATTTTATTTATAGTTACTAAATAATGAATAATGCAAATAAACACATTGTTTAATTATGGGATTTTATGCCATTTTAAAAATGGTGCGCTACAACGGCACACAACCTGGGGACTTTTGGGGACCATTTAAAATGCATTATGGTTTCATGCTAGCATGGTTTTGCACTTTCTTTAATGATTACCATAGTGTTTTTTTTTTTTTTTTAATTATCTTCATAGTGTTTTGTTTATTAATTATCCTCATTTGCAGATTGACCTGGACACCATTGATGTCAGCAACCTCAACAGACAATTCCTGTTTCAGAAGAAACATGTTGGAAAGTCTAAAGCTCAGGTAAACTGTATCACTGACTTCCACGTGTGTGATTTAAAAAATCAGACAATGATTCCCTCAGAACCCATTCCCTGCATCGTGTTGGCCAGATATCTCTTCAAGTAAGTTCTCTACACTAATATGTCTCGTTGAAATGTAATGATTTGTAATTTATTTTGTTTTCCATGTTTTGTTCTGTTTTGTTTCAGTTTTAATGCACTTTCCACAAACAATACTGAATGTAAAGGAAAATCCACAGCTGTGAATTAATGATAGAGAGAGCGGTTGTGCGTGTGTGTATTCGCTGTGTCTGTACAGTGTGTCTGTAATAATAGTGTTGCAAGTTTAATTACTTCAGAAGCATTGTGAAGTTGTTGTAGCCTTTTAATGTGCTATCGAAGCTTCTTTATGAATAAATATCGAGTTTGTAGCATTGACAAGTTTTTGTGCTCCTCAATGTTTCTGTATGCACAGTGCAGTCTCTGATGTTTGTGTGCTTCAGTGCAGCGCGGTAGAATAGAACAGTGATTAAACTGACAGGACTTTCCCTCAAAAACACATTAAAACCACCAGTTGTTGACCATTTACCACCACAGGGGTAGAAAACTGTAACCGTCGCAGCACTAGTCTCGTCACAGAGGCTAAACTGATGATATTCATAAACTACGGCCCTATGAAATCAGTTTGACCCATTCCCAAAACCTTTTTTTTATGTTTTTATTTTTCATAAGTATGTTTTTAATGGTTTTAATTTTTAATCATCAAAAAGGATTTCTAATCAGTTAAATTCATAAAACTGTAACAATTAAAAATTTCTTCAAATTAGCAATAATAGGGCACTATGTAATTAAGTTTTTTTCTCCCACCACGTTACATTGTTTTATGATTTGATACAAATTTATTGAAAATGGTGGATGTCAAATAAATTCATAATACTTTACCAAAATAAGGGAACAAATATTGTGTGACATTCCTTTTCCTAGATTGTTTTAATAAACCATTTTAATAAACTGTATTAATCTTATTGTTAGTATTACTTTGAGAAGTACGTTCTGCTTTATAATAGTAAAATATTTCGGTCATCATTTCTTTAAAGTATTTTTTGGTGGGTTAAGTGAAGAGTTTCTGTGTGTATCTGATGATAGTTTCATCAAGGGAAATGGTGTATGAATACTATTAACTTGTATTTGAAAGCTATTTTAATTATTCTCCTCTGCTTGCATGTTATTTTGGATTGCCTCCCTAGTCAGCTTTTTGGCGAGGAGGATGAGGATCAGGAAGTTTCACCTGACACAGCTGACCCTGAGGCTGCTTGTGAGTAGTCACACATTTACAACAACTTATTTACTTCTTCAGTGGTGGACATTCTTTGTGCTTAATCGAAGTTTAACCTGTCATCAAACAATCCGCTCCAGGTCTCACATGCAGGACCTGAAGGATGTGACCAATAATGTTCACTATGAAAACCTACCGGAGTAAGAAAACTAGCAGCTGTCACCTGCAACGGGGTCGACGCCACCAAGAACAAGGGCCAGCTCACAAAGTATGAGAACAGTTCTATTTTTAGCTCAATGTTTTTCAGTTTTTGTCCTAAACACACTTCCTTGGGATTGAGTCTGCAAAGTTTGTCGAGGCTCTCCTGTAGCCTAACGGTCAAAAATTCTTTAAAAGTCTAGTCTTCAAGACATAGTTCACCCAAAAATAAAAATTTGCTGAAAGTTTACTCACCCTCAGGCAAGGTTTGGAGAAATTTTTCCAGCCATAATACGAGTCCTCTATCCATAATATTGCTTTATCCAATGTGAATTGTTGTGATGTTTTTATCAGCTGTTTGGACTCTCATTCTGACGGCACCCATTCACTGCAGAGGATCCATTGATGAGGAAGTGATGTAAAATTTCTTCTAATCTGTTACAATTGTTGCAGTGTCTCTCTTGTAGGATTCCCCTGACCCAGATGGAGGAGGAGAGGAGGGAGCACGTGATGAAGATGAAGAAGATGGAGCAGGTCTTTGAGATGAAGGTCAAAGAAAAGAAGCAAAACCTGAAGGACTCTGAGGCAGAGGTGTGTATGCGAGCACGCTTGTGTTTGGTTTCTAGTTTCAAATAATTATCTTTTATTTTTTATTAGCATTTGATCCCGTTGCTCTCCATATTTGTCATGGCTAATATTACAAATACTTAAAAATCCTTGGGCATCTTTGATGCAGTTGGAGCGGCGTCATGAACAGATGAAGAAGAATCTAGAAGCTCAGTATAAAGAGCTTGAGGAGAAGAGGCGCCAGTTTGAGGAGGAAAAAGCCAACTGGGAGACCAAGCAACGCATCCTGGAGCAGCAGAAACTTGATGCATCAAAGTGAGACTCTCGCTGTTCTTTCAGCTCAATTCTTCAGTGTCTTTCTCTTAAAATAGCCTTTCTGTAACTCTCTGCATTATTCAGTCCCTAAATAATGCAACTAGCAAAACAATATTTTAAATAAGGAACTGCACTCGTGCACAGAAGTAGAGGCTGACTGTCCCATTTGCTGCTTACACATTGATAATCTGCATTCAGAATTAAGTTTTAGCCTGAAATAAAGTTTTAGTATTTAAAATAATAATAATTATAATTTAGTTATTTTAGTGTATTTTAAATTAATTTTTTACATTAATATTTTACATTTCAATTTGATAAAATTTATGATGTAAAAATTATATAAGAGATATTAGATAATTCTGTATATTGTTGTTTGTTTTGAACTTAACTTTAGTTATAACTTTTTAATTAGTATGTTATTCATGCACTAGAAATTTCAAAAGAACAGCAATTATTTAAAATAATTTTTGTAACATTATAAAAGTCGTTACAGTCCCTTTTGATCAAATTGAATGTGTTCTTGCTGAGTATTATTTTCTTTCCAAAAAAAAAAAAATCTTATCTTAAACTTGTGAATAGTAGTGTATAGTATTGCAATCGGTATAAATAATAAGCAGAGGCATAAAAAGAAAATAACAGTATCAATCATTAAAATTTTTAATAAAATATTGAAATTTACAGTAACCATAAATAACAATTTATTATTTTAATCAATTTCTTCACTACTGTTTTTGTCTTTTTTTTTTCTCGTGACAATGGAAAAGAACAAGAAAAAAGGAAAAATCTTTTGAAGACATCATGAAGCTCCATTCCTTATAAAATCTGAAACTCCTTGCATCTCTTTAGATGCTCTGATGTTTTATGACCCCATAAGAAACACATGCTGGAGTGCTACATTACAGTTTACTGCACTTTCCATTTCAACATGAATGAAAGGAATGAAATGTAGGATATTTTTATAGTCACATCAACACACGATATCATCGCCCTCTTCTGGTTGACTATTATATTGCACCACATGCCCAGTATGTCAAGTGTATGTTCTCCACCTTTCGATTAGAGTGAGAATATTGACCAACATTCATTTGAAACTTTAAATTGTGATTATTATAAACAACTCTTTATGTTCATAATAATTTCTGACAGTACAGACAGACATTTTCAGCTCTGCTGTCCACATTCACACATCTTAGTGTTAAGATGGTCTCGTGGTAGGTTCGTATGGGTGTTATAGATGAGGTTATACAAAATGCCATGATTGTCAATATTAATAACCATAGTCATATTTTGTTATGGATAGATATAATATAATTACAATAATATTATAGGATGTTGCTAAAACATTCTGCCTTAAAATTGCAGACTTTTACGGCATTTTGTCTGCTCATGTTTTATTCTCTATTTTTTTTTTTTATTATTGTGAACCAATTATGTTAGATGTCCCTCAATCTATTCCTAAACTGATCTGAGACCAGTTTGTTTCATTTTAATAGTTGGGACTTGGATTTTTAGTTGTTATGGCTGGTCCTAGATCAGGGCTTGGTGGTCACTTTTAACCCTAGTTATTTCAGTATATCGAAACAGATGTTATTTTAGCCATACTCACCCAGATTACCCTTTATAATAAACTCACTTTACATTCTAAATGTAAATGAGAGTGGAAGCGCTCTTTGTTTCTGTCGGATAGTTTAGATTTATAACACGCAGGCTCCAGGTCTAACACATGCCAAACAGCGTATAAACAGCAACGTGCACAAAACTCTCAATGCAAAGGACAATAAAGAGTCCCTGTATGCCTCGAGATCACACACTGTTATATATTTTGAAGGTTTGTCATTATACAAGTTTGAACACTCTGTTCTTTCTGTTGTGGAACATTATTATTTTTGATACAACTGTTGAATTTTCAATGAAAAAGCTCATCTATTTCTTCAAGCAACATCTAATATCACACAAAAATTTGCCTCTAGATCTTGAAACCCTGAGGAAAAAAGTTCACATTTAATATGGTTGTTTGAATTTCTGTGAACAAAGTATATTTAAGAATAATATTTTGGAATTTGAAAATAATAAAACTGAAACAAAACCTTTCAGAGATTAGAGAAGCTGATTAAAAACAACATTGTTCTTCAGAAAACAGATTTGACACTAAATATGAGGGATTTCTCTGCAGAACAACCGTATCCTTGTGTTAAATTGTGTACACCTTTGTAAATATGTAAATAAATAATTCAGACTCCAAGAGAACCCACTTTGAGTTTCAGAAGTGATAGGTGAGTTCAGTATATCTAAACAGATGTTATTTTACCCTTTATAATAAACTCACTTTACATTCTAAATGTAAATGAGAGTGGAAGCGCTCTTTGTTTCTGTTGGATAGTTTAGGTTTATAAGATTTATATAAAAATTATTTATTTTTATTATTTTATATATTTTAGTGTTAAATAAAAATGAAACAATCTGGTCCAACACTGTTGTTGAGGTGTTTAAATGTGTATTTTAAGTGCATTCTCAACATTTTCACCTGGTCCACCGTCATAGTAGTTGCGTCTGTTTTCTTTGACAGGGTTGTTGTTGGGGGTCATTTGCTGACATGGGCTTTGGCAGAGGGCTGGGGGTTTGGGTTGCCCATGTATATTTTGGACACTAGTTGATGGAAGGGTTGCCAGTCCTGCACAGCAAATGCATGTGTTAATTTCTTGGTGTTATTTGTGAGTGTTGAGATTCATAGTAGTTGTAACACTCCTTTGCATAAAAAACACTGCAGAGTTAATAGGATGAAAGTGTTGTTTGAGTTATTATTGGCAGTTGTTGTTGTTCAGCTTTAAGCAACACTTCACACTGCTACACCCGTTTTTCAACATAATTCACCTGGGACCGTTGCCATTTTGACACTGCACAATTTCTCTGTAAAAGCAAGGTGAGTTATGTTTTTTATTATACAAACATAGAAGTTTGATAAACCTTTATGTATGTAACATTATTTTTATGCCATTTGGACATTTGACTGCTTGTTACAGCTTTTTTTTTGAAGAGTCAAACTGGAAGAAGGAAATTCCTGGTGGAGTGAGGTGAATTTTGATAAGGTCATTCCTATTATTTCACTTCAGTTCGCTTACATGAGTAAAACATCTTAACCCTTTAAACCTAACATATAAATATTTGTATGGTCTCCCCAGAACCCTTTATGCCCATGTCCCAGTAAATTTAGTAAAATGTACCGACACAATCAGTTTAGGCGGAAGATTGAAACTAAAACCTGCAGTTTCCCTGGAGAAGCAGCATCGGACACGGGTAGTTCAAGCTCATTCTCTTTCTTACTGTCTTTAATTCATTGTTCATTCAGCTAAATGTAGTCTTATTGCACTACTTTATCTTTGAGTCTGATTTTTAACGGGTAGAATTATAAATGCAGATAAAATAAATAAAGCTTGCGTTATTTTCACTGCAAAATCAGTGACGGCTTTGACTTGACATTGGGTGGTTCTTTTCTTTCGACTGCTCTTGTTTTAGGCATTAATGTATTAGATTAATTTAAAAGTATTATATTGACCTGCATAAACGTTATATTTTATCTGTCATTATTCTTACCTCAACATAGCTGCTAAAAGCCAAAAACTTGGCCTGCTGAATGATGTAAATGTGATTTAAAATAATGAATCATATATTTATTAAGGCTATGTCATTTCTATTATGTTTGTTTTTGTTGTAATGGCTGGAGAAGGTTGTTGTAAAGTTTAGGCTGGATTGTTTCATAAACTTTTTATTTATTTATTTATTTTTATTTGACCTCAAACAGTGGCCCAGTAGTGCACAACACAGCAAAATCTCCACAACACAATGAAATCGCAACAACACAACAAAATTGCTGCAACAAGACAGAAACAAGCCACAACACAACAAAATTAGCACAACACAATGGAAATAAGCCACAACACAACAAAATAAGCAAAACACAATGGAAATGGTCCTATGCACACAAACATATATATTTGTTACTTTTTAATGCATGAGCTCCTCTTTAAAAAATGTGGTGTCGCTTCTTTTTAAGCGCTATTACAGTTGAATGCCGGGGGATTTAATGCAGGGTCTAGTGATCTAACGAAATCCAAATTTTGATATCCAATATATTTTCACGAACCCTTAATGTTTCTATGGGACAGTACTTCATATATCACCCCATATCATGATGCCATTTTTAAGCCCTTCGTTGTCAGATGGGATGAAGAGATACCTCAGTATTTAAGTGATACATGGACTGTATGGAAAGATGAGCTTAAGCAAATAACAAACTTCCAAGTCAGCAGATGTATAAAACCTAAGTATTTTAACAACTATTTACAGGCACAATTTCATCACTTTGCTGATGTAAGCGAGCTAGCCCATGTTTCTGTAAGCTATCTGAGACTCGTAAATGAGACGAATGCAGTACACGTCAGCTTTCTGAAAATCAGATTTCCGAGACTGGAGTTAGCTGTAGCAGTTCTAGCCACTAAGGTGGACAAAGTTCTCAATTCAGAATTACAGCTGGATTTAGAAACATCAACATTTGGGACTGACAGCGAATCAGTACTGAAATATAGATCCAGTGAACATACCAGGTTCCATACCTTTGTGGGAGAAACAAGAGAAACTACACAATGGAAATTTGTAGACACCAAATTAATAGTGATGGCAAGTTCGGCTCATTTTACTGACTCTGTCCTTTGAGTCTCGTTCAGCAAAATGAATCTTTTTTTGAGTCATTTTGTTCATTTCATTCATTTTAGCAAAATGTAATTAAAATGTTATGTGTTACTTCCCTAACACATCTAGTACTTACGCAAACATTGATCACACTACAAACAATACAAAACTATAATGCTACAGTATAAGAAACAGAAAAGATTAATTCATTATTTACCTGGGTCTTTAGCCTATGATTAGCTCACCTCACCTCTTATCTGACAAGTCTTTGGGTCTGAGTCGTTCCTTCATCACATGACTGCCCCATAAACTAAACCTATGCTGTCTGAGCCAGAAAGAGAATTGATTAGTTCGTCATTTGAGTCGTCACGTGATGTGACAGCATTGGATAGAAAAATTAATTTCCTTACAAACGGGTGTATAGTTATTATTATTATTATTATCATCATTATAATTATTATTTACTCTTAAAGTTACGTGATGCGTTTTTGGTCTAAATTTTTGCTTTTTATTTCTTACAGTATATAAATGTGTGAATTTCTGTCATGATGATTCTTTTCCATAACACTGAATGTGGTAACAAAGGTAATAAAGAGTTGGTTATTATTATTAAGTCTCTTTCCGGCTCAGACTCCAAAAACAAAAAAAATCCTAAAGACACGATATGGACAAACGACTCGGGAAAAACCGAAGACTCAATAGATGAACTAATTAATTCTCTTTCTGGCTCACACTGCATTTGTTAAGCTATGGGGCTGTGACATGATGAACGAACGACTCGGGAAAAACCCGAAGACTCGAAAGAGGTGAACTAATTTCTGTACAGAACCCATAGAATGTTGCTGATGCGCGACTGAACAAATCTCTCCCCGAGTCACATTACAGATTCGTTCAAAATGAACGACCCAACACTACAAATTAGATCCTGCTGATGAAGCCTCAAGAGGACAGAGGACTAAAAGGTTTCTTCAGAACATAAGATGGATCCATGGTCCAGATGTCCTATGGAAAACAAATCTTGACTGGCCACTAATCCACATAAAAGCCCATTCACTTTCTGAGGATGATCCAGAGGTTAAAAGAAGCACAACCATGAACGTAGTCATCCAAGGTGGCACCAAGCCAACAGACAAGCTCATGTCTTGTTTTTCAAGCTGGACTAAGCTCAAAGTCTTAGTAACCTGGTACCTGAAGCTAAAAGAAGTGTTTGGTACTTAACAGAAAATAATTAAGCTCAAAAATCAACGCCAACCTAGTAACTCGAAACATGGAAAAGCTTTCAAGCAAAAGATGGAACTTAGCAAGATTTGCTGGGCGGACAGAAGGTAAATGTTTCAGATTAAGAGATGGCTGAACTGTCCATAATTCAGTATGTTCAAGCAAGCCATTATTCAGAAGAGATCTCAAGTCATGTACTCTATACCGACTTAATCCAGTGTTGAAGCATGGAGTTCTTAGGATAGGAAGACATCTGTCCAAAGTGGCCTTACCCAAAGAGTTTCCTGCTATACTTCCCAAACATTCTCATGTGTCAACACTCATTCTTAGACACATACATAAAATGTTAGGACATGTAGGAAGAAATCACATCCTTTCTGAACTCCGTAAAAGGTTCTGGATCATCAACGCTAATTCTGCTGCATGCAAAGTTATAACTCAATGCGTTGTATGCAGGCGAAACAGACCCAAAGTAGGAGAGCTAAAGATGTCCGATCTACCACCGGAAAAGTTGGTTCCTGATTTACCCCCTTTGACTAACATGGGCATTGACTATTTTGGGCCTACTGACATTAAAAAAAGGATGAACTGCATTGAAACGCTATGGAGTATTGTTCACATGTATGACTTCCAGAGCTATACATCTAGAAATTGCGCATACCACTGACACTGACTCTTGCATTCAATTCATCAGATGCTTTATGTGTAGAAGAGGCCAAGTGGAACATATGAGGTCTGATAATGGAACAAATCTTGCGGATTTGGAAAGAGAATTGAGAAAGGCTCTATCTGCCCTCAATCAAGATCGTATTCAAAAGTCTTTACTTTATTGTGGGGTAGAATGGAATTTAAATCCCAAGGAGCATCTCACCATGGAGGAGTGTGGGAGCGGCTGATTAAATCCAATAAACAATTACTTTTCTCTGTTTTAAAGCAACTAGAGTTAACTGAGGAAGGACTACATATGCTATTTTGCGAAGAAGCTATTTTGAACAGTTGTCCTTTAACCACAGTCTCTAATGACCATCGAGACCTGGAGCCACTCACCCTAAACCACATTTTGCTATTGAAATCACCACCCATCATACCTGTAACTAAGAGGCCTGTAACTAAGATATGTTTATTATTGGAGAATACAGAATGATGTCCTCAGCCCTCCGATATCAAAAACAAAAAAGATAAGAATTAAAGGGGTCATTGGATGCTACATGCACTTTTACAAGTTGTTTGAACTGAAATGTGTGTTGGCAGTGTGTGTACACAACCACCCTATAATGACAAAAATACACCCAGTGTTTTTCTTTTTTAATCTACTAAAATCTTTACCCCTTTCTCAGATCGAGCCGATCTCAGATGCCTGTCTGTGTGACGTCACAGAAATAGGCCCCTCCCATGATAAGATAATAAACATAGCAGTCGTCATTTACTCCCAACATCTGAGCTGCTGAAGAGGCAGTGGATTATATTTGTTTTTGAAAGGAATGCGCCCCGATCTACCTAAATGTGTCTATGTCATGCGAATCATTCGTGATCCAGTTTCACCTATGCAATGGGAAGTTGCATTGGTCATGAATTTGTAAGCAATTATTAAAAAAGATACGGTAAAGTAACATGACAACCACCACAGTGGTACTTGGGGAGATGTAGAACAAGAAACTGATAGAGTTTGCAGAAAACAATTTGATTTCCTTTTTTATGAATTTGTAAAATGTGTCTGTATAGCAATGGAAATAGCATTGGTCACGACTTTGGTAAGCAATTATGAAAAAATTATACAGTAAAGTAACATAACAATCTCCACAGTGGTACTTGGGGGTATGTGAAACAAGAATCCGGTGGAGTTTGCAGAAAACAATTTGATTTTACCCTTTTATGAATTTTTTAAATGTGTCTATATAGCAACGTAAATAGGATTGGTCATGATTTTGGTAAGCAATTATTACAAATTATACAGTAAAGTAATATGACAATCACCACAGTGGTACTTGGGGAGATGTAGAACAAAAATCTGCTAGAGTTTGCAGAAAACAATTTGATGTCCTTTTTTCAATTAATTTTTAAAATATGTCTGTACAGCTGAAGTTAAAAAAATCATCATTTGTGTTCTTCTGAAGAAACAAAGTCACCTACATCTTGGATGCCCTGGGGGTAAGCAGATAAACATCAAATTTTCATTTTTGGGTAAACTATCCCTTTAACGTCTACACCTACCCCAACCCTAAACCTACACTTACACTAATGCAGATACAGTAATTGTGTTATATTCACGATTGTGGCTAGAAGGGATACAGATACAGGAAACCAACAATAAATCATTTTTTGGGTAGGATAAAATGTCAGGACAAGGGCCAATGCGCTGCAGAGTTTAGCCCCAACCCTGATCAAATTTGCCTACCTATGTTTTTCTAATAATCTTGAAGACATTGATTAGCAGGCTCAGGTGGGTTTGATCTCTGCTATAGGGTATATGTCGAACGTCACCTGACCAAACCCAGAAAACAGGTCTCTTCGCTTCCACTTGTTGGAGAACGTGCTAACAGCTGTAAGAAATAATGGCAATATGTATGGAATTTTAAGATAATCCGTTAAAATAGCTAGCTATTTTTATTAAATTTTTAAATCTAAATGTTAGTGAAAAGAATAAAAATAAACTTTTAGATAGCCTATCAGTCTGCATGTGTGATGGACATTTGGTTATGATCATCATTGGTATCTACTTTGAAGGCATCTTGAGTAAAACTGCTTCATTTTTAACAAAGCATATGCAAAATGCTTGAACCGGAAGCGACGAGACTCAGTTAACAGAATACGGAAGTCTGTTGTGGATAACCCCTATTCAGTGAGATTTCTTAAGGTACGTGTCCTAATTTATTCTTACATTTATTCTAAATTCTGACATTACTCACCCTCATGTTGTTCCAAACCTGTAAGACTTTTGTTCGTCTTCAGAACATGAATGAGCTTGGTTTCTCCCAAGGATTTTTCTCCATTTCTGTCACCGATGGAGCTTTGGGTCCTTGCCACTGTCGGCTTGCTTAGTTGAGGACCCTCGACTGTTTGCACAGACACTATGGAAGAGAGCTGAACTGGATGATGACATCACTGAATCATTAATCAACTGACTTTAGCTGTAAAAATGACAGTTATTGTCTTGCGTAATTTACAAACTATTTTCCTGTTTAACACTGTAAAGCTGTTTTGACACAATCAGTGTTGTATAAAGCGCTGTACAAATAAAGTTGACTTGACTTGACGAATGAAGATATTTTTAATGAAATTTGATAGCTTTCTGTCCCTTCATTGACAGTCCACGCAACTACCATTTTCAAACCTTAGAGAGATATAAAGACATTAATAAAGTAATCAATGTGACGTCAATTTTACTAAGCTACACAAGTGATGTGTTTGCAAAAAAACATTTACCACTTTATTTACAAAATATTAATCTCCAACACGTTCACAAGAACATCACAACGTATGCATGTTGATGCGACAGCAGATGTTGTGTGAATAAAATTTTTGTAAAGTCATGAGGTTTTTTTTTTGTTGTTGTTTTTTGCGCAAACAAAGTAATCGTTTTGCTTCATAGAACTGAAGTTGAACCACTGGAGTCACATGAATTGCTATTATGATTTAATTTGTTCCTTTTTAACTTGGAAATCAATCTTTTCAAAAGTCTGAATATAACCAAAATATTTTCTTGTTTCTAGTTTGTTCTTGAGTCACAAAGGTCCAAGATGATTTTATTTTTTCCATCATAAACTGGCTGTATTTATAAAAAAAACAAATAGCATTCATTTTAATTGGTCCGGTTTTGTGTTGTCTAGATGCAAACCAGCATTCCAGTATTTTTTGAGGGAGTTGAATCTGCACAGCCTTTCCTGTTGTGTGAATCAACAATGCACTGAATTTTACTGTTTGCAGCTGGACACAACTGATCCACATATCCTGCAATTTTTCATGGGCTGAATGTTGTGTTGACTCAATCACTGCTGTACTGTGCTGCAAAGTCAGAGGTACAGTATTGACTCAACTTCACTGACATTTAGCGACTTTTACATTCACTGATATGTACAGGACATGTCCATTATGATCATCATTGATATCTACATTGAAGACATCTTGAGTAAAACTGCTTCATATTTAACAAGCAGATGCAAAAGACTTGAACCAGAAGCGACAAGACCCAGTTATCAGAATACAGAAGTCTGTTGCACAAAACTCCTATTCAATGAAATTTCTTAAGGTACGTGTCCTAATTTATTCTTAAATTGATAGCTCACCAAAAAATAAAAACTCACCCTCATGTCGTTCCAAACCCGGAAGACTTGTTTCTCCCAAGGATTTTTCTCCATTTCCGTCACCTATGGAGCTTTGGTTCCTTGCCACCGTCGGCTTGCTTAGTTGGGGATGCTCAACTGATTGCATAGGAACTATGGAAGAGAGCTGAACTGGATGATGACATCACTGAATCATCAATTAACGGACTTTAGCTGGAAAAATTACTGTTATTGTCTTCTTGCGTTATTGACAATCTATTTTCCTGTGTAACACTGTAAAGCTGCTTTGACACAAAATAAGTATTGTGTAAAGTGCTAAATAAAGGTGACTTTACTTGATGAATGAAGATATTTTTAATGAAATTTGAAAGCTTTTTGTCCCTCCATTGACAGTCCACACAACTACCATTTTCTAAGATATAAAGACATTATTAAAGTAATCAAAGTAAGCTTTCAATTAAAATAAGCTTTCATATTTCTTATGACAGAAATGCCTGTATTGTGCCTTTATCATTTATTTTAAAAGTGAACCTTCTATGATGTAAAGTGTCTTGTTTGTTAATAAAGAACTAGTTTGTTAAAACAACTGTTTGCATTTTGCCTTTATTTTTACTTTGTAGAATCAATATAATTCTACTGAGATCCCAGACTAAAGCTGAATTTAAATTCATGGATTGTTTTGATCCAGTGTTGTCATTGTAACTCTGCAAATTATTTCCTGACAGTAACTGTCAACTCTCCTAACCTGGTTAGAGTAATGTCAACTCTTATACTGGAGTTAAAAATATCTAGAGTTAAAGGGGTCATATGATGCTTTTTTTTTTAAAGATCATTGTTTTGTGTATTTGGTGTAACAGAATGTTTACATGCTTTAATGTTCAAAAACACATTATTTTCCAAATACTGTAAATTATTGTAGGTCCTCTATGCCCCGCCTCTCTCAAACTGTCGTTTTCTACAAAGTTCCTCCTTCCAACAAGCACAGTCTGCTCAGATTGGCCAGCTGACCCAGTGCATTGTGATTGGCCGAACACCGCAAGCACTCGTCAGAAATGTAACACCCCTTTCCATAATCGTGAGCTTCATCTTTCAAAATAAATGTAAAGACAGTCAATAATGTCCCTAGTTTTACCATCAGTTCAAGCCCAGAAGGGGAACAGAGTGGTGTGACAGACACAGTGATGAAGCTCATATGTGTTTACAGTACACAAGCCACGGACGGTAAGGACAGCTGACTCCATTGTGATGTGACCATGTATCTCTCTCTCTCACACACACACACACACACGCACACACACACACGCATGCATGTGCCTACACAAACACACACACGACGCGCAAAACTCCGCATTTGAACAGTCAATAACAAATACTTAAACTAATAACAAAACATACTTACAGTAGCTGATTCAGAAGTACCAGATTGTCACAAATTCGGAATTACCTCCTCTCCTAGGTTCACGAAACGGTCGTCCATAAAATGCGTTGCTGTTCTGTTGTAAGTGATTTTAAAGATTCCTAAATGCATCTAATTTCGGAAGGCCAAGTAAAGTACTTTTGTTTCGCCCCTGATATGCTGCTTCAACACTAATTGCGGTTACTGAAACCATGCCTTCTTTCTTTGTGTGAACATTTGGGTGGCATTACTAAATATTTCCACATCGTGACGTAGAGATGTGGGGGCGTGTTTGAATGACCCATTTTAGGGAGGCGTGGCAGTCTTAACTTTGATAAAGAATATCTCTTTGGATTTGAGACTTTAGTCTTTGAAACTTTACAGATCTTCTTTATGCACCAAGAGCTTGTAACACTCCAAAGAGAAAGGAAAAATTGAAATCACATCATATGACCCCTTTAAAATGAATCTTAAAAGTGTAAATTGTCACTCTTTACTCTGGTGTTGAAGAAAAATGAACTCCCTATGGTGTGGATCAGAGTTGTTTTACAGAGTAAATATATGTCTTATTGTTAAATCAGTAACACTTTTAAAAGTGTTAATTTAAATGAAATAAAAACAATATTGGGACAACATGTACACTTACTTGGAGTTGATTTTAACTCTAAAAGAGTTGAATTAACACTGATGAATTTGCTGTGTGTCACATTATCTCGGTCAATGAGGAACAAAAAAAAATACATTTAGAAAGGAAATGGTTCTGAGCAATAAACATTATTATTTTGGATACAACTTGCACATTTTCACTGATAAAGCTCACATTTCTCTATTTCTCTGAGCAACATCTACTTTCACACAAAATTTGCCTCTAGATGTTGAAACCCTGAGGAAAAAATGTACATTTAATGTGGTTGTTTGAATTTCTGAGACAATATTTAAAAATAATGTGTGGAATTTGAAAATGATAAAACTGAAACGACACCTTTTAGAGATTGGAGAAGCTGATAAAAAACAACAACATTGTTCTTCAGAAAACATATTTTACACTAAATATGAGTGATTTCTCTGCAGAACAACTGTATCCTTGTGTTAAATTGTGTACACCTTTGTAAATATGTAAATAAATAATTCAGACTACAAGAGAACCTACTTTGACTTTCAGAAGTCCAGGCCATGAGCAGGACAAGTCCAAACACCAGAACACAAGATGTTCTCATGGTTTCTGATCTGAAGTTGATCTGCAGGCTTTGATGATGAGTTTTTGGAGAAAAATGAATTAGAGGCTGCTTCATTCTTTAAATATTTTCCCAGTGTGATACTAGATAGAAACTCAGATCTGAGGTTTGATAAGCACTGAGATGTTTCAAACACCCACCTTTCCTGGACCTACAACCACACACAAATCTTCTAGTATGTAGAAAAATCGTTGTGTATATATATATATATATATATATATATATACACAACGATTTTTCTACATACTATATCATTTTAAGGTTTGTATTTATTTTTATTTGTATATGTATGTTAACTGTTAATTTCTGATTGTTTTTATGTCATCTTCATCTTTTATTCTTTCTGCCTAACTGTACATTATTAAACATGAGATGTTATCTTGATGAGAGTTATACCATCTTTTCTACTATTTATGCTAATTTAATAGGCCTACATGAATATGCACACATTCAAATGAGTCTGACACCAGGTAATCTCATTGCATTGTAATATTTATTTGCATAGATTAAGTGCTAAATGAAAAGGTATCACTTTACAAAAAGGTTACATAAATGTTGAAATTAACATTAACTAAGATTAATAAATGCTGTAGAGGTATTGTTCATTCTTAGTTCATGTTAACTAAAGTAGCTAACTAATGTTAACTAATGAACTTTATTGTAAAGTGTTAGCAATGAAAAGAGTTTAATTCAGTTTCAGGAGATGCAAAAATGAATTTCTTAAGAAAGGACAGTTGTATAAAGCAGTAACAGTATTATTTTCTGTATAATGTATTGTGTTTTTATTTCTTAAACTGAAATCTTCTCCATATATGTCTTTATCCAAGCCTCGTCTGGTTTCACACAAAATTCGGTTCTAGGTGTCGTAACCCTGCGGGGGGAAAGTTCACATTTTCATACATACACAAAATCTTTTTTTATCATTTTTCTACAATTTAAAAGGAGCATTTGGCAGTTTTTCAAAATAATATATTTTAGAGTTAAATACTTACACAATGCCAGGGGAAGGGCAATGTGAACCTGTCTTCAGAGCACTCACAATTTTTGGGGTTGGAATTTGAAAGTCGATAAAACTGAAGCAACACGTCTCAGGAACAGCAGGAGCAACTGTTGGTGAGATAAAATATATTGTCTAGTTTTAGGAGAGAACCATAAAATTTATCATATCCATAGCCTAAATATTATATTTAATATAAATATTAATTTAATATTATTCATCCTTCAAAATAAAGGTCCTTTCTAGAACTTTATGTTCCGTGAAGGACCCTATCTGGCTGGTTAATCAGCATATTGGTTTGTTTCTGGGTTCTTTTAAGCCCTGTGTGTTTTTATCTTACTGGAGAATACAAAGTCCACTGACGAACATGCAAAGCTTCCACTATCGTACCTGCCTGTAAAATTCTTGAGTTTCTAATTTGATCCATTTTAATCACTTAAACTTTATTTACAACTTCATGTCTTATATAAATAATAATTTAGTCAAAAGAAAAACTGTACTTCAAGAGAACTTACGCTGAGCCTCAGAAGTCCGGGCCATCAGCAGGACCAGCCCGAACACCAGACACAAAGAAGATGCCCTCATGGTTTCTGATCTGAAGCTGATCTTAAAGCTTTGATAACGAGTTGTTGCAGATGTCTGAGAAAGTCCAAGTCTGCACCACATCTTTAAATTTTTTTTTTCGGACGTGATGCTAGATAGAAACTCAGATTTGTGGTTTGATAAGGAAATATACTGCATTCCCCCTCCTCTTCTTCAAAGCCCACACAGAGAATCACATTTGCTATACTGGTTTGCATACTTTTTGCAAGCAGAGATTGTGAGAAGATAAAATACAGGAGTCATAAGTTTACAGCACATCTTCAGAAGTGCAGTTTTTTGCTGATGCCCATTGCAAGAAAGAAAGACATACGTTTGTTAATTATTTTCAACTTGTGTAACATATTGTGTAAAATAATATCTGCATTGCATTCTTTGTGTCCAAAGCACAGAAGGACTGTAATTCATCAATTACATGAGTCAAATTCACAGTGGCAAATTCATTTTTCACATTCACACAAAAAAGTACATGCACTGACATGGGTTTCCTATATACAAATATTAAACTAGAATGGAAACGTGTTGTAGTGCATAATGGAAATAATTTATGTGATAACTTCATGCATCATTCATTAACAAAAAGAACACTTAACAGATCAATATTTAATTAAAATATGAATATGCATCATATTTTATAATGCCATTAAATCCTGATGCAAATATAATTATTTATTATATAAATATTAAATGTATTATTTAATATGTATTATTCTTTATTTCAAATGTAATTATTTACAATGTAAAATATTATAAGTATTAAATATTTAACCTTAAAATGTCACAACTTTAATAATACTATATGACTTTAATAATTAAAAACTATTATCAATAATAAGTTTAGATGAATAAAATGTAGAAAATAACAATTTAAACAATTCACTAATTATTTTCTATAGAGTATTAATATGAATTTCACTTATTTAGATGTGAGTACTGTATTAACTAAATATTCAATTAAATAATTTTTGTTTTTATCAAGATCCCACACAAGTCATGTTTTCATGGTGGTTTAGATAGCGCTGTGTGAAAAAAGAAAAAAACTTCCTGTTATCAATATAAAACAACTATTTTCGTCAGTCACTGATCTAGTGAAATGGTGCACTTATAATGTTTACAGTGTTTAGCATTTCATGTGGTATCCATATGAAGTTCCAACTTTTTTTTTCTTGATCTGTTTATAATAGATTCATGAAATGCTCTTTACATATTACATAAGGGTCTCTCTTCTCAAAACCATAGGAAGTCATGTGAAGATGTAAGATAAAGGTGATGCATCTTAGCAGAAATCTACTCCGCCTGATAATGATCAAGATCTTAGTGTTCAGCACTTTTGGCCTGTGTTTTTTTTGTATGATATGCACTCTCATTTTCATGTTCAGTAAATGGCACATATGCAAATACTCTACTAGAATGTGTAAATGCCCATAAATATGTATATATGTATCAGTTATATAATTCTCTTGCTCACAAACTGTGCATGTTTATTTGTTTTCAGCAATATTCATGATAAATTTGACAAATACACCAGTAACGATTTGATAATTAAACAGAATAACATGCAGACCTGCTAAAATATTATTACTAAAGTACAGTAAATGAACCATAAACCAGACTCATTCAGCAGAACATCAAAACCCCTGAGGAACCACCAGCAGTGTGTGATTTTTATTTCTTTAGTAAGTGACCTGAGAAATGAATCATTTTGATGTGACTCATTTTGATATGAGGTACTTAGTGTTATGTATAATATGATCAAATTAGTCACACAGACTAATGTGAGATTTGAATCATTTTATTGGCCTTTTTCAGGATTTAATTCAATTAATGATTAAAAAGTTTCTCCATATAATTGCAGGACAAAGTCATCCACTTAATCTAAATTAATCTTGACTATTTTGTAAATTCCCTTCAAAGAATTAGTTTAAAATGTGTTCTTGCCAGAAGAGCAGAACGGGCCTTTCAGTTCACTGGAAAAGACACACAGATCAAGACCATCATTATTCTGAGAAAAACACCCTTCTGAAACTGTCGCCTATACTTCACAACTTCTGCGGTGGCTATTTAATGCACTGCAATTTTGGTCTTAACCACGTCATTCATTATTCAGAGGAGCAAAGCTGCATGAAAATGCAATGTTGGGTGTGCATATATACAAATATTATACAAATGTATGTATATGTATGTGTGTGTGTGTGTGTGTGTGTGTGTGTGTGTGTGTGTGTGTGTACATATGAATGTATATACATATTCATTCATATTAATTTATCACACACACACACACACACACATAGCAAAATCATTGAATCATTAATTCTTTTTTAATTAATTCTAATTTATTTATTATTATTATTTTTTTAATTACTTAATAATTTACTGTTGGAGGAAGGCAGACTCTCTCTGTGCTGGATGAATCAGGCCCCATTATCACCGACTTCAGTTATGGAGAGTCATGGGCTGTATATACACATTTGTATTAATCTTTTAATCTTTGCAAATCGCAAAATCACTGAATACACATTTAATCATTATATTATTTGTTTCTTTTTACTTTTTGTCTGTTATGTTTATTCTGAATTATGGATGAGACGGGAAGTCAATCAAAAATTTTGGGAAGTTTTACCAAAAATTAATTCAATAATAAAAATACACATTTTAACACATTTTTATTTATTTATTTATTTATTTTTTAAAAGAAATACTGAAAGTAACTAAAGGTGTTAACACTTTACAAAAAGGTTTTATTTGTTAACATTAGTTAACTACACTGGTTTATATGTAAGCTACTAACAATGAGCAATACTGAAGCATAAATATTAAATTAATACTAATAAATACTAATACTAATAAATACTAAAGCATTTATTATTATTAGTCACTGTTCATTTCAACAGTTAGGCTACTGAAACATTTACATTATATTACATTTATGCATTTAGCAGACGCTTTTATCCAAAGAGACTAACAGTGCATTCAGGCTATACATTTTTTTTATTAATACATTTTATTAAATCAAAATTGTTATATAATTGTTAATTGTTAATTAATTCACTTTGAACTAACATGAATAAACAATGAACAGTTATATTTTTACTAACTAACATTTACAAAGATGGATATTTGCTTGAAATAGATATAACGTCAGGACTATTGCTCATTGTAGTTTATGTTAGCTAATGCATTTACAAATTTGAAAAAAATTGACCATATTGCAAAGTGTTACCCTGATTTAATTATGTAAATATTTGCTGTCGCTATATATTTCTGTTTTATTTTCTAATTAATTTATTTTGTAGCTCAGCCGCACCAACACAGGTCGCCAGTTAAACCAGCTGCGAGTTACACATTCTCTGGATGGATCCATAGACAGTAAAAGAAATGGACACAGCGACCCCGTTGGATTCAACGGAGACAAGTGAAGTCAATTCCTGGGGGTCGAGCGTACTGCGCAGACATTAGGGGTGTCATCAAGATGGCGTCGGTCTAGGTCACATTTCCTTGGCTCTTCCCTGAATTTTGTGCAAAACTTGATTTTTCTTCCCCTTTAAAGACTCTTTTGTCCTCAATGCCTGATTTTAATTTTGTTCACGCTCGCCATACATCAAAGATACTGTGTTTTGCGAATTCCCTAATTTTTTTTCCCCTCAACGTCCATTAACGTCGTTGCACAATACGTGGATTTGAGCTCTGCTGTGTGGCGTCATGATAGAGGTGGACGATACCCTGAAATCTGAAAGTGTTAAATGTATGCATAATTATTCCAAAACTGCCCATGATCTGGATTCATTGGATGTAGGTCTTCCCGAGTCTCCAGCGGCAAGCCCGTTACCGAAAATGTGATGCCCGGCCTCAGACCCTTCAAATGCCGTTTTGCTGGAGGCAATAGAGAGACTGGGTAAGAAGCAGGATGACTTTATGGAGAAACTTCTGGAGGTCGAGAAATCGGTTGCATCCAATTCCACCCTCATCTCCGATCTCACAACACGGGTTGATGCCGTTGATATAAAATCAGAGAATACAGCTGTTAAATTTGATAAAATGGACTCCCAGCTGTCTTTACTGGCTGCAGAAAACAAACGCTTATGGGATAAATAAAGTGGATGAGCTGGATGCCTACAAGAGGCGTTGGAATATGAGGATTTCGGGTGTGTTGGAGGAAGATGGGGAGAATGTCAAGATGGTAATAATGGACATTTTTCTTCAGGTGTCACCAGGCTTAGCAGATGTTCTGCAATCTTCGATTGATGTTTCGCACAGGCTTGGCCCTAAACTGGGCAATGCATGCCCTCGCATGATAATTGTACAATTTCTCTCTCGATCTCACCGCGATTGTATCTGGGCTGATGCAAGAAGATCAGAAGTGCTCAAACAGAAAAAGATTAGGATCTCAGAAGACCTGACGCAGAGGACGAAGGAAGCATGGAACAAGCTGTGGCCTTTGGTGGAGAAAGCCCGAAAGGAGGGTCGCCGCGCTGGCTTCAGGGGGCCAAATGCTGTCGTGGATGGAAGGAGGATTTCTGCGGACGATGTCTGATTATTTTTAGAACGCTGGAGGTCGAAAGCAAATGCCAGGGATGTTCATTGCCGTTTTGTCTGAAGTACTTTTGTTTGTTGAAACAATTATTGACAATTAACAATTATTTACGGAAGTTCTAAGCGGCCATGCATTATAATTTTTTTTCTTTTTGTTTTCTCGTTATAACGACTTAATTTTCTCGTTATCTCGACATAACGAAGGTCGTTTTCTCGTTATAACGACTTAATTTTCTCGTTATCTCGACATAACGAAGTTCGTTTTCTCGTTATAACGACTTAATTTTCTCTAAGAATTTACAAAACTGCGCCAGCAGGTGGCACTATAGACCTGAATATAACTGATGGGGTGTTGTATAGGCCTACTATCCACTTTACTGTACGCGGACCTTCCTCGTGATCGCTATAATTTGTGCAGTCTTGTTTATTACTGACATTTAATTAATTCATAAATGTTAAATTGCTTGAATCAATATGAATATTTTGTGTATTAAGTTCCTGCTAGATGCATGAGTTTCACCAACGCATTCTGTTTCATCAATAACTGCTTATCAAAACCAAGGTTGACATCACTGTATTCTGTTTGCACCAATATATATTATATTTTTGCTTCTTTTAGGCTCATGATTAATTTAAATGTAATTTTAATTTTAATGATTAGGTAGTTAATAAGCGGAGATGTTCTGTTTATCTACAGTAGGACGGGATTTAACGATGTAGGCTGATGTGCTTCTTTTCCTTATTACCAATCTTTATTGTTAACCATATTGATGAGAAATGTGATGTATATGTAAAATCCATAGGCTAATTTAATTCAGTTTTGTTCTGTAATGTTGTAATGGTTTTTTTCTACACACACACACATACACTACACGTACACATGAACGCTCTTTTCAAACAGAAGCTTGTAACACACATGATATCTGCCACATAATGACTACTACAAATTACAAATTATATATAATTTTATTTCATATAAAGGGAAAATTAAAAGTGAGTTTAATCCAAGCAGCTCTAATGGCGCGGTGTTGCCATTTAAACATGCAAATTACAAAAACAAAACGTTCGTTGTACTGTCTCTGGAAAAAATCAACAGTGATTGATCAGCCTTTATTTATACAGTATTGTAGACGTTATTATTACCTAGGCGAAGCAAAATTTGCTGAAATATAGGCTACAGTAAGAGCGCCTGCATGGCTGTCCATCAGATGCCTGTCAAAGTTGAGTTCGTTACTATAGCAACAGTAAAACTTTCATGTCGTTATAACGAGGGAAAACAAACTTTCGTTATGTCGAGATAACGAGAAAAAAAGTCGCTATAACGAGAAAACGACCTTCGTTATGTCGAGATAACGAGAAAATTAAGTCGTTATAACGAGAAAACAAAAAGGAAAAAAATTATAATGGATGGCCGCTTAGAACTTCCGTAATTATTCGCAAAAAACTGACAAATATCTTTGAGCATTAATATGTTAAGGTAAGCAAAGGAGGGGACATAACAGATAGCCTAAACCGTTATTTAGGGGTATAGATACGTTTCAAGTTTTGCACTTTAATTGTATTCTGTATTACATTTCATAACTTTGTTACGATTGTAGTTGTATAGTACTTTTTATTTTCTTTTTCTTGTTTTGTTACTGTTCATATGCCGGTTAAACTGTCTTGTTTTTCTCTTAATGTACGGGCGATTCATGATTTATCTAAACGCAAGGCTTTATTTTTATTTTGTACGTCACAGAAAAGGGATGTTTATTTTTTTCAATAAACACATTCCTGTTATGAAGATGAAACAATTTGGCGCAATCAGTGGGGAAGTAAGGTTTTATTTTGTCATGGTACTAATCACTCCACTGGAGTTTTGATTTTATTTAGCCGTAATTTTAGTGGCTCGATTCTGCAGTCCTTTTCTTCTGCCGAGGGTAGATGGATTATTGCTGTCATTCTTCTAGGGGATTTTTTCTTTATTTTGGTTAATGTTTATGGTTTTAATATTCATACACAAAATAGCTTATTTTTTCAGGATCTGTCTTCTAAAATTCTTGATTTAAAAGGTAAATATCCATCTGCTGCAGTAATAGTTGGAGGGGATTTTAATGAAGCTCCTGACCTATGACTGGATAGATTTCCCCCAAAACGAGAGTCATGCAGATGTAACACTATTATTAATGATTTTTGTAGTAACCTTTCTCTTTTGGATGCTTACAGGTTTATCCATGATAAAGATTGTTCATATACTTGGTTCAGTAAAGATCTCTCAAGAAAATCGCATATAGATTACATCAGACTTTATATCTTCTTTTATTAAGTCCAGTAGTATCTGTCCTGCTCCCCTCACAGATAATGCTTTTATCAATCTTATTTTATCTGATTCTGGTACTGGTTGTCACAGAAACCCTGGATATTGGAAACTAAATTGTTCGCTACTACAGATTCCCTCTTATTGTTTGGGTATTAAGAGCATCATTGAAGAATTTAAAGCAAAACCTGGTGTTTCAATATCTTCTAATTGGGAAATGTTTAAATACGAGTGTAGAAAATTCTCTATTCGATTTAGTAAACAGTTAGCGAGGGCAAAATCTTTAAAGTATACCTCTGTATTAAGTGAAATTAATCAAATTTTAGGCAAGAAACAGACAAGTGAAGATGATAAAGTAAAACTGCACAATCTTAAAGAAGATTTAAAAAAACTTTTATGCAGAAAAGGCTAAGGGTGCCTTTATTAGATCCAGAGTAAAGTGGCTAGAATTCAGAGAAAAAAATTCAGCATATTTTTTTAATTTAGAAAAGAAAAGAGGGATATCTAAGAAAATATTGTTCTCTAAATATTGAGGGCAATTTCGTCACAGATGAAGTTAGAGTTTCTAATTTTGTTTCCAATTTTTATTCACAGCTTAATCTTCCTCATTTAAACCTCAGTTTGCTGATAGTTTTTTTTTGAGAGGGTTCAAGCATTCACACCTATTATAAGTGATGGAAATCGGTCGTCTTGTGAGATGGATTTGACTATGGAAGAGTTGGATATGATTATCCAGAAAGCCCCCCTCAATTAAAAGTCCCTGGTCTTGATGGACTGCCTTTTGAATTTTAGAGGACCTTTTGGCAAGACATAAATAAGCTTGTTTTGGAAGTTTTTAAAGACTTAACTGAGTGAAGCAGGGTTTGATCACTTTAATCCCAAAGCCTAACAAAGATTCCTCATATTTAGATAATTGGTGCCCAATTACTTTACTTAATTCTTATTATAAATTATTAGCTTCCCTTTATGCAAATAGATTGAAACCACGTTTAGAAGAAATTGTCTCAGTTTCCCAATCCGGCTTTATGAAATGTATAGGCATATAGCAAATAACATTCGGCTTGTTTTAGATATTTTAGATTATAATGAATTGATCAACGATGGTGCAATCATTTTATTTTTAGACTTTTATAAGGCCTTTGACACAGTCGAGCATGAGTTTATGTTTGAATCTTCACACAAATTTGGTTTTGGCTCTTCCTTTATTAGAATAGTTCAGACTTTTTACAAAAATATTAACAGCAATGTATCTTTGGTGAATGGTGTTTCTCCCCGGTTTACAATTAGCAGGGGCATCAGACAAGGGTGTCCTTTTTCACCATTTTTGTTTTTATTAGTCACAGAGTTTCTTAATATTTTTATTACTCACTGCGTAGATGTTCAGGGTATTGTTGTAGCTGAACACACTTTTCTAATTAGTCAACTGGCGGATGACACCTGTCTGTTTTTAAAAGATGAGAAACAGGTTCCTGTTATTTTGGAAGCTTTAAAAACTTTTTCTAATGCTTCTGGTCTCACAGTTAATCGAAATAAAAGTGAAATTATACCTATTCACAGTCTTGAAAAAGGTCATATAGAAGGTATCGAGGTCAAAAGTTCTGTTAGATATTTAGGCATTTTAATAAGTAAATCACCCGAAGATAGAATTTTAGATAATTTTTCACAACGGACAAAAAAATTTAAGAATGTCTTCAATTGCTGGTTACAAAGAAATTTAACTATCTATGGTTGTGTCTTGATAGCTAAAGCTGAAGGCATTTCTAGGATTGTTTACCCAGCTTTGTCCTTAAATGTCAACCTGAAAACTTGTTCATCTATTGACTCTATACTATTTAAATTCTTGTGGAAAAATAAAACTGAGTATGTTAAAAGGAAGACTCTGATAAGAAATACTTTGGAGGGAGGTGTGAATGCTTTGGACTTAAGTACTCTCAATCAGGTTTTCAAGATCGGCTGGATTAAACGCCGTCTGAATGCTGATTCTAATTTGTTATGGTTTCATATACCTAAATTTATCTTTGAAAAATGTGGAGGGTTGAATTTTTTATTGTCTTGCGATTTTAAATGCAACAAACTTCCGTTCAAGCTTGCTAATTTTCATAAGCAAGCCTTGGAGGCCTGTAAGCTTGCCTTCTGCCACACTTTTTCCCCTCATAGGAGTATTATATGGAATAATCAGAATGTGCTGCGTGGAAAAAAATCTATCTTTATTAAGGATTGGGTTGACAAAGGTGTTATTTTTGTTTTGGATTTATTGAATAAGGATGGTAGCTTTTATTCCTATAATTAATTTATCAACCTTTTTGGAGTAGACTCCTCACCTAAAGTTTATAACTGGGTTATTAATTCTATTTCACCTAAACTTTTGCATATGGTTAGGTCATACTGTAGCTACAGAATATCCGTTTGTGAAAAGCCCCAGTTGTCTATTGGAGGTTTGGAGCTTTCCAATGTCAAATGTAACAATTTTTGGATTAGAAGATTTCTTATTAGGAAGATCAGCTGTCATCCCAAAGCTTTTTTCAAATGGAAACTAAATTATCCTTCTCTTTCTACCATTAATATATGGGCTGGCATTAATAAGTTTCTGTTACCTAACAAGTGGAAAGAGCTTCACTTTAAATTTCTACATAATTACTATCCCTGTAACTCTCTTCTTTTTAAGTTTAGTTAGACATATCTTCACACTGCACATTCTGTAATTCTAATTTTGAAACAATACCTCATCTGTTATTTGAATGCGATTATTCAAGGGAGTTCTGGAGGAAGGTAGCTTGGCTTATTTTTTCTGCTTATTACAAACTCTTTACTTTTGAGGTTGTGAATGTGCTGTTTTTGATTTGGGACTCCGGGTCAAAGGTGATGGACGACAGATTAAAGCTGCTTACTTTATGTGGCAATTTTTATCTTCATAAGTGTAAAGTAACTTTTTCAAAGCCCAATTTTAGACTTTTTTGTGTTGATTTAAAATTATTTTATGACTCTCTTTGTTTATCAGCTAATAAGAAAGCGGCTAAAACTTCTTTGTTGCTTAAAGAAATTATGGTTTCATTATAAATTACTTCCTGATTTCTGAAGATTATTATGTATTCCCAATGTTATTTATTTCTATTTACTTATACTCATCTTTTGTATTTGTAGTTTCTATGAATATTTTGTGAATTATTATTTATTTTTATTTTTTTATTAGTAGACTATCCCTTATCTATCTATTGCCTTGCTTTACTTTGAGTTGACTGTCTTATTTTTATTTTATTTTATGGTAGTTTTTGTACTTGATACTGTATCCCCTGTGTTTTTTGTTCAATAAAGAGAAAAAAAAAAGAGTACTGCGCAGACTCAAACTCAGCTTGATGACGTAAATGTCACGTAAGCAACCTGTCTGACAATTGTAAGTCTTCTAATCGCTGTGCCAAGAGAAATCTGAATCACCCACCGAATCTTGCAGACGTTGTTGAATAATTTTGTCCCGTTGCTTTTATGGACTCTTTTATGGATTGCCTTTTTTATTCCTCGGTATGAAGTAGTAGTCACAAAGAGGACAACAGACTATATGTCAGTTTACACTGTTGAGTTAGCAGCAGTTTTACTGCCATTAGGGTGGGTGGAAGAAAATAATCAGAACCAGGGTGTCGTTATAGCCTCAGACAGTTTATCAGCATTATTAAGCATTCAATCTGGGAGAGCGTCATGTAGACAAGACCTCATTTATCAAATACTCCACTTGCTTCTCACACTTCATAATAAGGGAATGGCTGTCTCATTCTTTTGGGTTCCTGTCCATGTAGGGGTGGAAGGAAATGAAGTTGTGGATATGCTAGCAAAAAACTCTACAAAGCATGAAACAGTAGATGTACAAGTACCAATATAAGTAGAGCAGAGGTCAAAAACCATCATAAAGCAACATTCACTTAAATATGGCAGGAATATTGGAACACAGCGGATACAGGACGCAAGTTATACAGTATACAAAATCAATTAGTCACAAGCATGAGGAAGGGCAGAAGCCCAAGGGAGGAGATGTTAGTCTCACGTCTTAGAATGGGTCACACTGGTTTAAATACAACATTGCACAGAATAGGAAAACATCCCACTGGATTTTGAACTTATTGTGATGTACAAGAGACAGTGAAGCATATACTGTTAGACTGCAAAACATATGAAGAAGATAGGGAAGAATTAAAGGCACAAATGGATGAACAAAGCATGACACTTGAGCATTTATTAGGGAAAGCATCTGGGAGAATACACAGTTTATTTTATTTTATTTTTGAAAAACACCGGGGTAAGGGAAAGGGAAAGAATATTGAAGTGGTAAGTTGGAGGAAGGCGGACTCTCTTTGTGCTGCATGAACCAGTTCCCATTATCACGGATCCTCATTTATAACATTCTGAAATTAAAATGAGAGCCATATTTGTATATACAAATGCATTATTCGTTACATCACATGTTTTAAAAACATAATGCTTTTCATTTCATCGTGAACCTAAACCAGCCCTTTTCTTTCACGCTGTGTTCTGCTCCTTACACATCTCCCTTGAAAACACTGACCAATGTGGCCACACTTCACATCAAATTCAAAAATGTTATTTTAAAATGAAAATGTCTTTAATATTGTAAGTATGGTATCAGACAAAGATTATATTTTGTTTCAACTAACAGCATCTTGTCGTCTGTGATATATCTTCTACTATGTCTTTGAAGTAACAGGGTTGCTAGTATTGTAGTTTCAGCTATAGTTCTTTTTGTACACAGGGTTATGAAACTGCAAGGTTTTTATTAGCAGGATAATTCAATGCTTTTTCTATGAATGTGCATAATTATATAATTTAATCAGTTGGTTACTGTTTAAAATCATTGTAAAAGTGAAAAAAAAGTGAAAGTCATGACATTTGTCAAGTATGGTAACCCATACTCGAAATTGGTGCTCTGCATTTAACCCATCCAAGTGCACACACACAGCAGTGAGAAGTGAACACACACCCGGAGCAGTGGGCAGCTATATCCAGCGCCTCCCGGGGAGCAACTGGGGGTTCAGTGCCTTGCTCAAGGGCACTTCAGCCATGGGTATTGAAGGTGTAAGAGAGCGCTGTTCATTCACCCCCCCCCACCTACAACTCCTGCCAGCACTGAGACTCGAACCTGCGACCTTCTGGTTACAAGTCCAACTCTCTAACCATTAGGCCACAGCTGCCCCCAAAGGGTTATGGTAAGATTGTAATCTGACAAATGTAACAAGCATAAAGTGATAAAAAGCACACACCTAATTGATATTGAAGAAAGATTATGTTGA
Organism: Cyprinus carpio; assembly: GCF_018340385.1. Lineage (NCBI taxonomy): Eukaryota > Metazoa > Chordata > Actinopteri > Cypriniformes > Cyprinidae > Cyprinus > Cyprinus carpio. The sequence goes on along the minus strand of NC_056596.1, from coordinate 7,028,948 downwards.
TGAGGCTATCAGTGTTTTTATTTGTGTTACAATGGCACGCAACCAACTTTTTAGGGTGTCCTATTTTGGCTTTAAAATGCATGGTAAAAAATAAACACCTAAGTAATTGTAAAACTGAAGATCATATTAAATGATACAAAATGTAAAAAAAAAAAAATCAGCAGATTATTTATTAACTAAAAAATAATGAATAATGCAAATAAGCACATTGTTTAATTATGGGATTTTATGCCATTTTAAAAATGGTGCGCTACAACGGCACACAACATTTGATGCAGTTGGAGCGGCGTCACGAACAGATGAAGAAGAATCTAGAAGCTCAGTATAAAGAGCTTGAGGAGAAGAGGCGCCAGTTTGAGGAGGGAAAAGCCAACTGGGAGACCCAGCAACGCATCCTGGAGCAGCAGAAACTTGATGCATCAAAGTGAGACTCTCGCTGTTCTTTCAGCTCAATTCTTCAGTGTCTTTCTCTTAAAATAGCCTTTCTGTAACTCTCTGCATTATTCAGTCCCTAAATAATGCAGCTAGCAAAACAATATTTTAAATAAGGAACTGCACTCGTGCACAGAAGTAGAGGCTGACTGTCCCATTTGCCTCTTACACATTAATAATCTGCATTCAGAATTAAGTTTTAGCCTGAAATAAAGTTTTAGTATTTAAAATAATAATTATTATAATTTAGTTATTTTAGTGTATTTTAAATATTTTTTTACATTAATATTTTACATTTTAATTTGATAAAATGTATGATTTAAAAATTATATAAGATATATTAGATAATTCTGTATATTGTTGTTTGTTTTGAACTTAACTTTAGTTATAATTTTTTAATTAGTATGTTATTCATGCACTAGAAATTTCAATAGAACAGCAATTATTTAAAAAAAAAAATTTTGACATTATAAAAGTCGTTACAGTCACTTTTGATCAATATGAATGTGTCCTTGCTGAGTATTATTTTCTTTCAAAAAAATAAAAAATCTTATCTTAAATTTGTGAATAGTAGTGTATAGTATTGCAATCGGTATTAATAATAAGCAGAGGCATAAAAAGAAAATAACAGTATCAATCATTAAAATTTTTAATAAAATATTGAAATTTACAGTAACCATAAATAACAGTTTATTTTGTTAATCAATTTCTTCACTAATGTTTTTGTCTTTTATTTTCTCAGATCAATGAAAAAGAACAAGAAAAAAGGAAATACTTTTAAAGACATCATGAAGCTCCATTCTTTATAAAACCAGAAACTCATTGCATCTCTTTAGATGCTCTGATGTTTTATGACCCCATAAGAAACACATGCTGGAGTGCTACATTACAGTTTACTGCACATTCCATTTCAACATGAATGAAAGGGATGAAATGTAGGATATTTTTATAGTCACATCCACACACGATATCATCGCCCTCTTCTGGTTGACTATTATATTGCACCACATGCCCAGTATTTCAAGTGTATGTTCTCCACCTTTCGATTAAAGTGAATATATTGACCTTTGAAACTTTAAATTGTGGTTATTACAAACAATACTTCATGTTCATAATAATTTCTGACAGTACAGACAGACATTTTCAGCTCTGCTGTCCACATTCACACATCTTAGTGTTAATATGGTCTCGTGGTAGGTTCGTATGGGTGTTATAGATGAGGTTATACAAAATGCCATGATTGTCAATATTAATAACCATAGTCATATTTTGTTATGGATAGATAATATAATTACAATAATATTATAGGATGTTGCTAAAACATTCTGCCTTAAAATTGCAGACTTTTACGGCATTTTGTCTGCTCATGTTTTATTCTCTTTTTTTTTTTTTTGTTAACCGATTATGTTAGATGTCCTTCAATCTATTCCTAAACTGATCTGAGACCAGTTTGTTTCATTTTAATAGTTGGGACTTGGATTTTTAGTTGTTATGGCTGGTCCTAGATCAGGGCTTGGTGGTCACTTTTAACCCGAGTGAGTTCAGTATATCTAAACAGATGTTATTTTAGCCATACTCACCCAGATTACCCTTTATAATAAACTCACTTTACATTCTAAATGTAAATGAGAGTGGAAGCGCTCTTTGTTTGTGTCGGATAGTTTAGATTTATAACACACAGGCCCCAGGTCTAACACATGCCAAACAGACAGCAACGTGCACAAAACTCTCAATGCAAAGGACAATAAAGAGTCCCTGTATGCCTCGAGATCACACACTGTTAGTATATTTGATTTGTCATACAAGTTTGAACACTCTGTTCTTCCTGATGTGGATCACTAAAAACCACACAGATGCTCTGAAGTATGTTTAGTTTAAGGTTTTTAGGAGAACAGTATTCTGGGAAAAAGAAATAATAGTACAGTAGACCTGAACATGGCTCTAGACATGTTTGTTTTCTTATTTTTTTGTATATGTATACGGTTTTCAAATTCCGATTGTTTTTCTTCCCATTTTATCTTCATCTGTTATTCTTTCTGGCTAACTGTACATTATCAAACATGAGATATTATGCTGATAATGATCATGTTGTCTTTTCTTATCAGTATTTGATATGAATCTCATATTCCAGTATCATTGGAATTTTTCAAAATTATTTATATTTTGATATATATTTTAGTCTAATAAGTGTCAATGAAAATTAAACGATCTGGTCCATCACTGTTGTTGAGGTTTTTAAATATGTACTTCATCGTGTCTTGGTACATTGGCAAAACATAGCATAAAACCAAAAATACTCAACAAATAAACCAACAACAACACTGTTCCTTCAGAAAACAGCAGAACAGTATTTGAAAGTTCTTAATTTTTTTTTTTTTTTTTTTTTTTTTTTTTTTTTTTGTGTAGCAAATCATGTTCCATAATTAACTATTGTGTTAACTAGGACCATATTTGGAAACAGAACTCACAAAAACTAGTGTACATTCACGCCATTTCTGGTTCTGTCACATTATCTCGGTCAATGAGGAACAAAAACACATTTAGAAAGGAAATGGTTCTGAACAATAAACATTATTATTTTGGATACAACTGTTGCATTTTCAATGAAAAAGCTCATCTATTTCTTCAAGCAACATCTAATATCACACAAAAATTTGCCTCTAGATCTTGAAACCCAGAGGAAAAAAGTTCACATTTAATATGGTTTTTTGAATTTCTGTGAACAAAATATATTTAAGAATAATATTTGGAATTTGAAAATAATAAAACTGAAACAAAACCTTTCAGAGATTAGAGAAGCTGATTAAAAACAACATTGTTCTTCAGAAAACAGATTTGACACTAAATATGAGGGATTTCTCTGCAGAACAACCATATCCTTGTGTTAAATTGTGTACACCTTTGTAAATATGTAAATAAATAATTCAGACTCCAAGAGAACACAATATGAGTTTCAGAAGTGATGAGCAGGACCAGTCCAAACACCAGAACACAAGATGTTCTCATGGTTTCTGATCTGCAGGGTGATAAACGTTATCCACGGCATCCGGGAGTTTTTCTTTTGCGTCTGGCAGAAGTTGCTGGCAAACGTTAATGATCTTACCTCTGACATCTTCTCGTTCTCTTTTAGGGACCCCGTGAACTCTGAGACTCCAACGACGTGAATAAGCTTCAAGATGCAGAAGCCGTTTTTCCTGTTCATGCAGTTAGACTCGACTCTTCTGGCTAGTGACTCAGTCGCACCGACTTTGACTTTCAGATCTTTTACTTCGGCGCTCATAAAGTCAATCACATCCTTCTGTCTAGTATTTTCGTTGATTGTTTCTAGCGATCACATGTGAGTTTTCCCCCACCATTTTTTCCAAAGCATCCGAACGATTATTAATCAGCCTCGAGAGCTCCCCGAGTTGAGAGAGGATGGCAGTTGTGTCAGCGCTCTAAGTCTTGCGTTGTTTGATGGCAGGGGACTTACATGGGGTTTCTGGAAGACAGGGAAATTTTTCTTATATTTCTGAAGTTTTTATACACTTCAGAAATATAATCATTAAAGACCCCAACCAGATCAGCATTTTGTTCTTTCCTCTTAGTCTCTAATAGATGCCAATCTACCTTTGGACATGTCATCTTCCATGGGGCTATGACTGAATGCACTATTGTAGAGCTAATTTTCCATATCATGTATCCCTAGCTCTTTTGCCATATTATTCCCTATATGACCGAAGTTGTTCTTCTTACTTCTCTCTTTCCTCAAGCATTCCATCAGCACTTCTTTTGTGGGGTGCAAATCATTATGCCCCTGCAAATTAACCCAGTAATTTGCTATTAACTGTCTCATCCTTATTTTCAGTGGCATTTCTCCTACCTCTACCTGTATAGCTGATACAGGTGATGTTTTAAAAGCTCCACAACACTCTCAATGCCTGAATTACCTCCAACTTTTTCAAATGGGATCTAGCTGCTGAAGCATACTGCCATAGTCCATTGTAGATCTTATCAGGGCAACATATATCTGTTTTAACGCTTGACAGCTTGCCCCCCATTCTCTGCCCATCAAGCACCTCATTACATTTATTACTTTTTTACTTTTTTCAACTATTTTCCTTATATGATCTGCCCATGTTAATCGGGAATCAAACAACACCCCCAGAAATTTGAATGTTCTTACTCTTTGTATTTCTTCCCCATACATCTTTATTTTCAATCTCTCATCTAGTCTTTTATTAGTAAAGAAAACACTTTGGGTTTTTTCCACTGAGAATCTACAGCCCCATTCTTTCCCCCATTCCACCACCTTATCCACAGCTCCTTGCACTTTACCAACTACAAACTCCTTATTCCTCCCTCTCTTCCACAGGGCCCCATCGTCTGCAAAAAGTGACCTACCTATATCAGCTGGTATCTTAAAAAATATGTCATTAATAATTATTATGAATATTAATGGGCTTATTACACTACCTTGAGGTGTACCATTTTCTACTGTATACTGGTTAGACATTTCAGACCCTATCCTTACTTGTATTTTCCTTTCAAACAAAAAATCTTTTATCCAATTAAACACTCTCCCTCCGATTCCCAATTTGTGTAACTTAATTAATACTCCTTCCTTCCACATCATATCATAAGCTTTTTCTATGTCCAAAAATACTGCAATCACTGTCTCATTATTTTCCTGGGCTTTCCTTATTTCATTTTCTAGTCTTACAACTGCATCCATGGTATTTCTACCTTTCCTAAACCCACTCTGATAATTTGCTATCTTTCCCTTCTTCTCAAGATCATATGACATCCTTTCTGTTATCATTCTCTCCATTATTTTACATAAGTTAGAGGTTAATGCTATTGGCCTATAGCTGGTGGGTTTTGATGGATCCTTACCAGGTTTCCTTATCGGAATTACTACAGCTTCTTTCCATGTTTTTGGCAATCTTCCCTCTTCCAAGACTCTATTATACAGATACAGCAATTTCAAAAGGGCACTTTCTCCTACATTTTTTAACATCATATAGCATACCATGTCTTTACCCAGTGATGACGATCTTGAAATTTTTATTGCTCTCTTCATTTCTTCCATTGAAAATGGTTCATTCATTATACAATCTACTTCTACTTTCCTTTCTAATATCCCTGGAAATTGATTTATTTTCCCCTCCCTCTTCCTTTTTTCTTCTTCTAATAGGTTTTCTGAACTATGTATCCTTGCAAATGCTTTGACCATGCTCTCTGCTTTCTCCTTATTTGATACTGCTGTTCCGTCCTCTGTTAATATAACTGGGTATTCCCATTCCTTTCTATCTCCTCCCAACCTTTTTATCATTCCCCAGACTTCACCCACTGGTGTTGTCCTTCCTATCCCTTCACAGAAAAACCTCCAACTAGCCCTCTTAGCCTGACGTATTGTTCTTCTCACTGTAGCTTGTGCCTTCCTATACTGAATTAAATTCTGCATATTGTGGGTTCTTTTGACTAATCTAAATGCCTTATTCCTATTCCTCACTGCCTGCTGACATTCCTCTGTCCACCATGGTACCAGTTTTCTCTCCTTCTTATTTTTACTTTTTGGAATAGACCCCTCTGCTGCTCTAATGATTGCAGATGTAATCTGCTTATTCAATTCATCTACATCTTCAGATAACTCAATCTTCATTATTCCTTCCTCATTCTGATTCTGAAACTTATCCCAATCAGCTTTTCCAAATACCCATTTAGGACTTCATTACCTGACCGTATTTCCCCTCTTTCTCCAATTAAACAAATTACTGGGTAATGATCAGTTCCTACTGTATCACTTAAATTTCCCAATTACTAACACCTGCTAGAGAGCTAGATACTAAAGTAAGATCTATTGCCGATTCCTTCCCTGTACATACATTTAATCTCGTACCTCTACCATCATTCAAACAAACTAAATTCCTATCCCCCATCAACTCTTCTATAATCCTTCCATTTGAGTCAGTGTGACATTACATTCCATGTCAGCCCAACTACCTACCTCTGATCCATTCACGGAACAGTCATGCTCAACCGCCTCACAAGAGATATTTCCTCTGCGACTTATTATTTCCGTAAACTTCCGATTACTAACTTTCCGATCTCGCCCCGCTGACGCTGCCGCCATCTTTCTCCTACTCCACTCAGCGGAGCGCGCTGTTTGCCAACGAATCCTACCCTCACCAACCGAAACATTTCACTCAGAACACATACTTAAATTTGACTTTACAGGGACTTTAGAAGAAGAAGAAGTGGTTTGACTGGGACAGTACCCTGTTTTTATACAGTCTATGGAAAGGACCAGAGCGCATTCCCACAGTCAATGGTTTTATTCACAGATGGATCTAAGGATCCTGATACTGGATATGCTGGGGCAGCAGTATATATTCCAAGGTGTGAATTTAATATCGAGAAAAGAGTAACCAACCTATTGGCAATATTATTGGCCCTACAGTGGATAGAAGAGAAGGAGGTAAATAACACTGTTATTGCATCTGATAGTTTTTCAGCACTTGAAAGTATAAAATCTGGCAGGTCATCAGTTAGGATGGCTATTATTAACGAAATATTCTGCAGGATGTATGAAATGAAAGTTAAAGGTATGTCTACACAATTTATTTGGGTTCCTGCTCATGTTGGAGTAGAGGGAAATGAGAAGGTGGATATTCTGGCCAAACAAACTCTAAGAATAAAGCAAGTAGATCTACATATTCCATTAAGTAAAGCAGAAGCTAAAGTATACATTAGAACATATGCACAATCAGTATGGCAGATATATTGGGATGACCATGGAACTGGTAGACATTTGTATAATATACAAAAAACAGTTGATGGTGTGAGAAAGGAGAATAGGAATCGAAGAGAAGGAAATATCATTACACGTCTTAGAATTTGGCATACTGGACTTAATAGTGCATTATATAGAATTGGTAAGCACCCAACTGGGGAAAGTATACACTGTAATCAACAAGAAACAGTTAAACATGTATTACTTCAATGTGGAAAATATAACATTGAAAGATATCGCCTTATTCAGTCAATGAAGAAAGTGAAACACCATGACTTTTCTTTGTCAGGTTTATTGGGGAAATCAGCTAATAAGATATATGATGACATTGTTAAGTTTATAAGAGAATGTGAATTAAGTAAGAGAATATAGATTAAGAGGAAAAGAAAAAGGAAGAAAAAAGAATATATGTGTATGGATATGTATATATTAATGTATATACGAGGAAGGGTTTTTTTTTTTTTTTGGCCCCTTCCCCTCTCTCCCCCTTCGTAGATAATGCATAAATCTTGATTCACACTCCAGTCCAGTCGGTGGCGGTAATGCACCTATAAGCTGGTTTGCCAACCGCCAATAAAACACCAAAGAAGAAAGAAGACGAAGACCTGAGCCAGAGCCCGTCTACGGAGAGCCTTCCCACTCCCTATTAAAGGGATAGTTCACCCAAAAATCAAAATTATGTCATTAATGACTCACCCTCATGTCGTTCCAAACCCGTGAGACCTCCGTTCATCTTCGGAACACAGTATAAGATATTTTAGATTTAGTCCGAGAGCTTTCTGTCCCTCCATTGAGAATGTATGTACGGTATACTGTCCACGTCCAGAAAGGTAATAAAAACATCTTCAAAAAGTAGTCCATGTGACATCAGAGGGTCCGTTAGAATTTTTTGAAGCATCGAAAATACATTTTGGTCCAAAAAATATCAAAAACTACGACTTTATTCAGCATTGACTTCTCTCCCGGGTCTGTTATGAGCGCGTTCACAGCACATCCGGTTCGCGAACGAATCACTCGATGTAACCGGATCTTCTTGAACCAGTTCACCAAATCGAACTGAATCGTTTGAAACGGTTCGCGTCAACAATAAGCATTAATCCACAAATGACTTAAGCTGATAACTTTTTTAACATGGCTGACACTCCCTCTGAGTTCAAATAAACCAATATCCCAGAGTAATTCATTTACTCAAACAGTACACTGACTGAACCGAGCCAGATAACGAACGAAACATTGACTCGTTCTCGAGCCAAGAACCGTTTCTGTCGGAACGCGTCCGGTTCGAGAAGCGAGGAGCTGATGATACTGCGCATGCGTGAAGCAGACTGACACACAGCGCGTCTGAACCGAACTGGTTCTTTTGGTGACTGATTCTGAACTGATTCTGTGCTAATGTTATGAGCGCGGGTAAACCGAAGGCTTGAATCAAGGGCAATCATCGCCAATGAAGTCATTACGTCGAGCGCAAAAGAACTGGTGAACCGTTTTCAGCAACCGGTTTATTGAATCAAACTGTCCGAAAGAACCGGTTCGCGGAGAAGAACAGAACTTCCCATCACTACCGGTGATCCAAAAACCGATGCAACCGGTTCTTGACTCGAGAACGAGTCAATGTTTCGTTCGTTATCTGGCTCGGCTCGGCTCGGTGTTCATCTTCAGTTCTCTCTTCACAGCAGTTCAGTCAGTGTACTGTTTGAGTAAATGAATTACTCCGGGATATTGGTTTATTTGAACTCAGAGGGAGTGTCAGCCATGTTAAAAAAGTTAACAGCTTAAGTCATTTAGTGGATTAATGCTTATTGTTGACGCGAACCGTTTCAAACGATTCAGTTCGATTTGGTGAACTGGTTCAAGAAGATCCGGTTACATCGAGTGATTCGTTCGCGAACCGGATGTGCTGTGAACGCGCTCATAACAGACCCCGGAGAGAAGTCAATGCTGAATAAAGTCGTAGTTTTTGATATTTTTGGACCAAAATGTATTTCCGATGCTTCAAAAAATTCTAACGGACCCTCTGATGTCACATGGACTACTTTGAAGATGTTTTTTATTACCTTTCTGGACGTGGACAGTATACCGTACATACATTCTCAATGGAGGGACAGAAAGCTCTCGGACTAAATCTAAAATATCTTATACTGTGTTCCGAAGATGAACGGAGGTCTCACGGGTTTGGAACGACATGAGGGTGAGTCATTAATGACATAATTTTGATTTTTGGGTGAACTATCCCTTTAAGTCCTATTGCACCGAATTTTGGTTGCAGTTCCACCAGAGTTCCGTGAGTGCAAAATGAATGGGAGTCTATGGGGCTAGACGGCTAAATTTGTCCCTTTCACCCGATTGCCGTTGAGAAATCTCAGATCTGATTGTAGGTTTTGCAAGTTCAACATGGGTTATAGGTGGAAAGTTGAATGAACGAGTACTTATGTCCTTTCGATTTCTTACAGGTTGAGTTGTTGTTGCCCATAACACGCTAGCATTCTGCTAATGAACGTATAACGTATGACGTCATTGACATTTTAAAAGACTTTTTAAAGCAAATAAGTGACTATCTAACACCCAGCAATGTGTAATTTCTTTGCATCTCCTTTCGAATACAACATTCAAATTACTAGACAAAAAATTATATCCTGAGAAAAGTGGATTTTGTGGGGTATACCGCCATTGACCTCCATTCATTCTGCACTCTTCTTCTTCTTCTTTATTGTTTATTGGCGGTTGGCAAACCAGCTTTTGGTGCATTTCCGCCACCTACTGGGATGGAGTGTGAATACCTAGGGTGATGGAATGGAAAACTACTATCTAGTAATACACACAAAAAAAAAAAAAAAAAACTTATTTGTGTAACCTTATATTCTGTTTATCAACCGTGTATCTCTCAAATATTTAAATAAAATAGTGTACACTTTTGGTTGTATCTGTGCACTCTGAAATAAATCTTTTATTGATAGCTGAACTTTCAGTTCCTTTAGATCTTCCACAAGTTGAGCTCGTTCCTCATTATATGCTTGACATTGAACAAGCACATGCTCCACTGTTTCTGCCACCCCACAATCATTCTGCACTCGTTCTGTGAGCGCCCTCATATGGAATCAGAGTGGAACTGCAACCAGTTCAGAAGCCGGAAGTGTAGTGAGAGTGAAACTTCTCGCCATATTAGACATTCTCTGCCTGAGCGCATTCTGAGCGTGTCAGCTGCGCGTGAGGTCGGTTCGACGGAGACGCTGTAAGCTTCGTTTCTGTCAATAACAAAGTCTAGATTTTTTTAAATTGTAGTTAATGCTAGAGTACAACATAGTTTTTGACAAGTATCTTGTGCTGGTGTTTTAACGACTGCGTCTGATGCATTTTCTTTTAGATCAGCGTAAATGCATACCTCTTTTTTCTTTTGTTTTAACTTTTCACCCGGCGTGACAAACGCTAACTTTCCTGGTTTGTAACATTGCAAACTGCCGTTTGATTTACTTTCGCTTCTTTTTTTGTTTTTAGTTTGAGGTAAGATACAAATGCTATAAACTCTGTAGGCTGGTTTTCTTTTCTAACTGGTAACAAACTCTAACAACTTTTTAAATTGGTAAATGTTACAAGCTTTGACTCTCACGTGTTGTTTTACGCACGTATCTGATGCTTTTTTGTTTTTAATTTTTGTTTTGTTTGTTTGTTTTAGATAAATAACCAGTAACCTAGTTTTCTTTTTATTTAATTTGTAACAACTTTAACACCTTTTTAAATTGTTTTAACAACTCTTAAATACATGCCTTGAACCTTTTTTACTCTTTTTCCGGGGACAAAATACGATCATTACATTGTTTCTATTTCGTCTATGTTTTTCTTGAAATGCATTGTGTGTATTGTAAAACCTTAATAAAAACTTCCTTTATACCATTTTCACGTTTTCAGATTTTAAAGTTCAAAGCACATAGTTTTGAACAGTTTTCAATGGCCCCACATACAAAAACACTTTTGATCATAAATCCTTTTAGGAAAAAAAAAAAGATGGGGCTCGGACGGGGAGGGGGGGTCCAAAGAGGTGTACAAAACAGATGTCTTTTATGACCCTCATCAATCAAATTTTTGGAGACAAGCCACACTATACTCTCTCTAGCAGAACAGTATTTGAAAGTTCTTAAATGTTTTTTTTGGTAGCACATCACGTTCCTTAATTAACTATTTTCTGAACTAGGACCATATTTGGAAACAGAACTCCCAAAAATTAGCGTACATTCATGTCATTTTCGGTCCTGTCACATTATCTCACTCACTGAGAAACAAAAACACATTTAGAAAGGAAATTGTTTGGAGCAACAAACATTATTTTGGATACAACTGTTGCATTCTCACAAATAAAACTCACCTCTATTTCTCCAACTTTCACACAAAATTTGCCTCTAGATGTTGAAACCCTGAGGAAAAAAGTTCCAATTTAATATGGTTGTTTGAATTTCCGTGACACAATATATTTTAAAATAATATATGTGTGGAATTTGGAAATTATGAAACTGAAACCAGCACCTTTCAGAGATTAGAGAAGCTGATTAAACTACAACAACATTGTTCTTTAGAAAACAGATTTGACACTAAATATGAGGGATTTCTCTGCAGAACACCTGTTATCCTTGTGTTAAATTGTGTACAGCTTTGGTAAATATGTAAATAAATAATTCAGACCTATAAGAGAACATAATATGATTTTCAGAAGTGATGAGCAGTGACCAGTCCAAACACCAGAACACAAGATGTTCTCATGGTTTTCTGATCTGAAGTTGATCTGTAAGCTTTGATGATGAGTTTTTTGGAGAAATCTGAAGGAATTTAGAGGCTGCTTCATGCTTTAGATATTTTCCCAGCATGATGTTATAGAAACTCAGATCTGAGGTTTTGATAAGCACTGAGATGTTTTAAACACCCACCTTTCCTGGACCTACAACCACACACAAATCTTCTAGTATGGTTGTTTTAACAGAAAAAAATCATTATATGTCCTTTGATCTATCTATCTATCTCTCTATCGATATGATCTATCATAGAATATATATATATATATATATATATATATATATACTATATATCTATATATATATATCCATATATATTATCTTATTACTCTTAGAGTAGAGTGGCATCTTTTTAATGTTTGTGTGTGGGTGTGTGGCAACAAAGACTAACCTATATGCCTTATGTAATCAGAAAACTATAGCGTTGTTTCAGGTTATTTGTATTTATATTTTTATGAGATGTTTTTCTTGCATGAGAGTAATACCAAAGCGTTTGCTGACTTATTTATGCTAAGTAAATAGGCCTACATGAATATGAACACATCAAAAGGAGTTCTGACATCCAGGGAATCTCATTGCATTTGAATATGTATGTTCATAGAGTTAAGTAACTAAATTACGGATTCCCCGAACATGACATACAGGAAAAAATAGTAGGGTAAATCGTGGGCATTGATTTATATCATTAATTCCCTCAAAATGTACTAAACGTGCCACACGATTACTAGTGGCGTTATCCCCTCGATTTTTTACGATTTCTTTCCACCAATCGGATTTATAAATTGTGCTCCACGAATTTACTAATTCGTTCCCTCGATTTGCTAAAAACGTTAGTGCACGATTTAGCAAATCGATGGAACGCAAATAGTTAATTGTGAGCCACGTTTTAGTACATTGAGGGAACGCATTAGTAAATCTCGCGGCACTATTACCCTACTATTGTTTCCTGCATGTCCATGGTCGGTGGCTCCGTACTAAATGAAAAGGTATCACTTTAACAAAAAGGTTCCATAAATGGTTGGAAATTAACATTAAATACGATTTAATAAATGGCTATAGACCGGTTTGGTTCATCCTTGGTTGAATGTGATACTAACTAAAGTAGCTAACTAATGTTGACTAATGATCTTAATTTGTAAAGTAGCCAACAATGAAAAGAGTTTTAATTCATTTTCAGGAAATGTTCAAATGCATTTCTTAAGAAAGGGAAAGTTTGTCAATAAAAAGCAAGTAAACAGCCTCTTTGGTGTGCATAATGTATGTGTGTTTATTTCTTAAGACTGGATGCCCTCCTCCTTCATATATTTCCTTTATCCAAGCCTCTGCTGGCTCCCACACAAAATTCAGTTTCTAGTTGTCGTAACCCTTCGGGGGGAAAGTTCACATTTTTCAATAAATACACAAAATTCATTTTATTATTTGTCTACAATTTAAAAAGGAGCATCTGGCAGGTTTTTCCCAAATTTAATACTAATGTAGAGTTACATACTTACACAATGGCATGGACAGGGCAACGTGAACTGTTGTTCTTCACCGCCCTCTTAAGTTTTGTTGGTTGTTGGAATTTGACCAAGTCGACACAAAATCAAAAAGCCCGCAAACACCTGAGGAGGAATTGGCAAGAGCTGGTGGGTTGAGATAAAATATCTTCGTTCGTAGTGGTTAGGGAGAGAACCATGAAAATTGACCATATCCAAACCAAAATAGATATTTTAATATTAATTCCTACTTCAAAATAAAGTTCCTTCAACACTAAAGTTCATTTCTAGAAATTTAGTTGTGGTGAAGGCCATTATCTGGACGGGTTTAATCAGCATATCTGTTTGTTTCTGGGTTCTTTCAAGCCTCTGATGTGTTTTTATCTTACTGGAGTAAAATCATCGTTCATTGACCGCACATGCAAAGCTTCCACTATGGTACCTATCTGTAAAAATGTATGTGTTTCTAATTTGATCCCTTTTAATCCTTTAAACTTATGTACAACTTTCATGTCTTTCATTAAATAATAAAATAATCAATTTTATTAGTCAGAAGCAAAACTGTACTTTCAAGAGAACTTACGCGCAGCCTCAGAAGGTCAGGGCAATCAGCAGGACCAGCCCTAACACCAGAACCACAAAGAAGATGCCTCCATGGTTCTGATCTGAAGCTGAATTCTTCAAGCTTTGATAACCAAGCTGTTTTGCAGAGGTTCTGAGCAAAGTCCAACTCCCCTGCACCAAAATGTCTTAAAAAGTGTTTTTTTCGGAACATGATGCGAATAGAAACCTCCGATCTTGTGGTTTGGATAAAGAAATACCTTGCAGGTCAGCCCCTCCTCTTCTCTACAAGCCCACAACAGAGAATAACATTTGCTATACTGGGTTTTTTGCAGGCTTTTTTCAAGCACGAGAATCGTGAGAAGAATAAAATAACAGGAGTCCATACGGTTTACAGCCACATCCTTTCAGAGAGGGAGTTTTTTGCTAGTGCCCATTGCAAGAAAGAAAGTCCAGACCTCTTGTTTTAATTATTTTCAACGTGGGTTTTTAACATATTGTGTAAAATAATATCTGCAATTTGGGCATTCTTATGTCCAAATCACAGGATGGACCTGTAAATTTCTTCTTAATTATTAATGGAGTCCATTTCACAGGTGAACATTATTTTTCCACAGTCACACAAAAAGTACCATGCACTGACATGGGTTGTTCACTATCAAAATATTAAAATAGAATGGGGTCGTGTTATATCACATAATGGAAAATATTAATGTATATAAATGTAAGTCCTCGGCCGAAATGGTTAGAGAGTTTTGAACTCCTAACCCTAAGGTTGTGGTTTCAAGTTCTCGGGCCGGCAAACCAACGGACTGAGGTGCGTCTTGGAGCAAGGCACGGAAGCCCCAACTGCTCCCCCGGGCAAACCTGCAAGCATAAAAGGCTGCCACTGACGCCCTGTGTGTGTTTTCCGCTGTCGTGTGTGTGCACTGTGGATGGGTAAAGGCAGAGCACAATTTCCTGAGTATGCTGTCACAATCACGTTTATTTGTGTGATAAATTGCATGAAAATGCATTTAAATTAAGAAAAAAAAAAAAAAAAAAAAAAAAAAAAAAAAAAAAAAAAAAAAAAAAAAAAAAAAAAAAAAAAAAAAAAAAAAAAAAACAAACAAAAAAAAAAAAAAAAAAAAAAAAAAAAAAAAAAAAAAAAAAACACTTTACCAGATCAAAATTTAATTAAAATATGAAATGCCCATACTTTGTCATACTGCTAGGAAAGTCCTGATGCAAATATATTTATTTATTAAATAAATATTAAATGTATTCTTTTAATATTTATTATTCCTTAATTTTCACATGTCCTTAAATTTTAGAATGTATACATATTAATAGAAATATCTTTTGTTTATACCATAGACGCATTAAATGCTCTTTACATATAAAATAAACGGTCCCGTGATCTGCTCAAAAACATGGAAAAGTGTACAATATGGATCCCAATTGTTGGTCCCTGTGGCTCAGTGGGTAAAGCAGTTGCGTTAGGCAGTGTCCAAAAGTGTGTGGCAGGTTCGGATTCCCAGGGAACACATGGTTAGGTAAAAAAAGAAAAAACAAATGTTTAGCCCTGAATGCACTGTGCTCACAAATTAGGATAAAGCCGTCTACTAAATTGCGGTAAATTGTAATGTGCAGGAAAATGACACATTGCAAAAAAACCACGGTACTAGACATGTGTCAAGGTGAATGAAATATATAGATCTAAGTATCATGAGGCGGTTCCTCGACGAGTGCAAGGAGGGCAGTGTCTTTCCTCTCCTGAAAATTGGATGAAGAAAATTAACTCGATCTACCTACTTTTAAATCTCTAAATCTTTTGTTTTCCTGTGAGCACTCAGCCTACAAGTGAAGAAAAATTTATGGCGTTATTGAACTACTTATAAAGTAAAAAAATTCTTCTGCTTAGGTTTAGTCATATAAATAATCTGTCTAAAAAAACTGTGACATGTTTATTACTTTGTTTTTCCAGCAATATTGCATGATTTAAATTTTGAACAAATCACCAGTAACGATGTTGATAATTTAACAGCCAGAATACCATGCCGAGACCTGCTAAAATAATTATTACGAAAGTAACAGTAATGAACCATAAACCAGACTCATTCAGCGAGGATCAAACCCCTGAGAAACCACCACCAGTGTGTTCGTTTGTTTATTCTTTAGTTAAGTGACAGAAAATGACCATCCCTTTTGATGTGAACTCCATTGTGATATGAAGTACTTATGTTATGTATAAGATGATAAATTATCACACAGCTAATGTGAGATTTTGAATCACTCTATTGGCGCTTTTTCAGGATTTAAATTTTAATTAGTGTTTAAAGTTTCTCCATATACTTCCAGGACAAAGTCCACCACGTAATCACATTAAATCTGACCCTATTTTTGTAATTCCCTTTTAAAGACATTAGGTTTAAAATGTTGTTTCTTGCCAGAAAAAAGCAGAACGGGCCTTTCCAAGTTCACTGGAAAAGACACACAGATCAAGAGCATCGTTATCTGAGAAAAACACCCTTCTTAAACTGTCCGTCCCGCCTATACGCTCACCACCTTCATCCGGTGGGCTATTTTGAAGCACGGCAAGTTTTTTGGTCTAACCACACATCAGTTCATTAGTCAGAGTAGCAAAGCCTATCATGAAAATTCAATGGGGGGGTGTGCATATATACAAATAATTATACAATGTATATATATGTATGGTTGTGTGTGTGTTGTTGTGTGTGTGTGTGTGCACATGATGACTGTATTTACAGATTCATTCAGAGTTCATTTTCTCCCTCCGCCTCTCTCTCTCGCTCCCCTCACACACACCACACAACCCATATATCTACAGAGCAAAATCATTGAATCATTTAACTTGCATTATTAGTATTAGTTTTTTATTCTCTTAATTCAAATACTATGTGTTTCATTATTTTCATTTCATCCATATTTTTCAATATTTACATAAACCAATCCAAGTCATTTTACAAAATAATGCCAATCCTAAGAAACTATACGGAGGTTTTTTTTATTTTTTTTCAAAGTATAACTTTATTGTTAATTTGTTAAATTAGGTTTTTTTTTAATTGACTTCATAATTTACTGTTGGGGGAAGGCAGACTCCTCGCTGTGCCTGAAATGAATCACACACCATTTTAAACCGACTGTCATTTATGAAAATGAGGAGTGAATGGGCTGTATCTACACATTTTGGTATTAATCGTTTGAATCTTTGAAAATTGGCAAATCAATGAATACCCAGTTAATCAATTCATTAATTTGTTTCTTCTTACTTCGCACCATTTCTGTCCTATTGTTATTGATGTTCATCTAATTTTAAGAATACAGAAATAATTCATCCGCCCAGCAAAAGTACTGCCATAGAAAAAAATCCACGTTTTTAATAACACTGTGATTTTATGTATTTATTTATTTGTCAAAAGTAATACTGAAAGTAAACTACAGGGTAGTAACCTTTAACAAAAAGGTTTTATTGGTTTAACATTAGTAAACTACACTCTGGTTTTTACCAGTATGCTTACTAACATGAAACAAAACCTAACATAAATAATATTAAATAATACTAATACTAATAAAGACTAAAGCCATTTATTATTATTAGTCACTGTTTTTCCATTT